>NW_028258156.1:26785209-27085660 GCF_053883595.1 Heterocephalus glaber
GCATCACTTTATTTGAAGATAAGATTTTATTAAGCCATAAAATTCATTAAAGGAATTATAAAATATATAATTCACTCTTTAATTAATCAAAGGTCTATTTCAATAAAGTTTTATTAACAAAAACAAGCAGTATGCTGGGTCTGCCCAATTGTTATAATCTGCCAAACCTGGGTCTAAGGACAAGTCTCAGCAAGATAAGTGTCACTTCATTGGTCTTTGGAAAGAATTTGGCACAGGAGCTCCAAGAAATAGCAGAACCAGGATAGGTGATTACAAAGAGATAATTAATCACTAAATGAGTTTAACTCTCCTGGATACCAACTATGTTCCCAATTTGCTTTAACCCCATCACTAGCACTATATGTGTATTGTAGTTTATATAACACTTTCCCACATACCATTCCTTATTAGGAGGGCAACATCTGTTTCATAGAAGAGATGAAGCGATCAACACTGAAACAATTAAATAGTACTAGAACTCTATCTTCTGATTTCAAGTATTTCATATTTATTTTCTTCAACACACTCACAGTAAGAATTCTTCAAAAAATGAAAGCAAGGATGGGAGAAATTATGGAACATGAAAGGCAAAGAAAGTGGCCCATTTTGACAAGCAGAAAACATTTCTAGAAACCACAACAGGTAAGTAAGTACTCAGCCAGTGTTTAGCCTGCTGCGGGTCTGATGGCTCATCCAGGTGGCCTCTTTGGGGACAGTCACACTTTTTCAGGTTTAAATCTCCCCGCTGACAGTAGTTAGGCACTGTCTCTTCAGTTAGTGGCTCCTTCCTTCCATTAGAGCCAGGAGAGGAAGGAAATGTTCTCTGCATAGTGCCTGTGCTTCAGAACACCTGTGGGCTCCTACCTGGCCTCTCTTTTCCTCTCCTGTTTCCGCGAAGGTCACTGCACTCAGGCTCCCTCCCCTGGATGCTGCGTTTTAAGCACGATGTTCAGCCTGCACCTCTGCTACATGGACTTCTAAAGAGCTAGAGTCTAGTTCTTTTTTTGACATTGTAAAACTGAAAACATAGCCGACTTTAATAAAATTAGAAAATCATGGAGTTTTATTCTGAAGTTGCCTACCTTGGGCACTTTTGAAAAATACACCTTTATTCACGAGCTCACTCATTTCTGCTCCTCCCCCTGCAATGAGTGTCTGGGCAAGGAAAGGGGAGCTAACTTTTCCCCAAGAAGTCCTTTTCTTCATTTCCAGTCTGAAGAGGCTGGCCATGCTGACTTGGCAGAAGGCAATGCAGTGTGCTTATCAGTATCCAGCTGAACTTCCAAAGTGTTACATTCCCTTTCTGTATTCGCTCCCCAGTTAATTCAGGCCTGGCTTTGGAGGCCTGAAGGAATAACACTGTTCAGTGAGCTGTGGGATAGGTCACCAGCTCTAGATGTGAGTTCTAATTTGACCCTTGTGATTTTTGTCTTCAGTGGAGAAACCTGGCTGCCTGTTACCAACATAGAGCAGAACCCACCACTGGTGTCCATTACCTAAAGGACTCCAGTTAGAAGGTAGCAGAATCTTCCTTCTTCCTCCAGATAGCTGTTAATGCTTAAGCACATGGCCAGGAATTTCTCTAAGCAAAATCATGTTTTGAATTCCATTCCCGAAATAAGCAGAGAAGAGACACACTAAGAATAAAATGGTTTACAATTTTAAAAAGCACACTTCACAGTTGAAACTATGATAGATATGGGCAGAAGCTGGAGGATAAACAAGTGCTGGCCAGCTGGCTGTGGACACTCCACATGGTTTAATAGCCTGCAAGTAACTGACAACTTGGAAGCCAGCTTTCATGAGTCAGGACAAAATGAGATCACTGGGAGCACTGTCTCCAGGGCTCACATTCACAGAGATGCATGTGAAGCCTGTATTTCAACAAACAGCCCAGCCTTGAAATTAGAAACTGTTAGTAGGGGGACAGGTAGTCTGGGGTTAGCATCTAAAGCAATGTCAATCTATTTTTAGAATTCCACTGTGTGCTCAGATTTTGGTAAGCTCATTATCTAATTTTAGTGAATTATTTTACCTCTCTGACTCCATTTCAATAAAAGAACAACACCATTTTTTGAATGTCTACTATTTGCTAGTCTTTTTTGCCAGTCATTTTGCTGGCACTGAGAAGAATAAAAATAGGTGATGCTTATTTTATCCTTGTTATGTCCCAGGCTAAATGCCAGGCATTGTGCAAAATCCTTAATAAAAATGATCTGATTAAACACTCACAGGGAAGGTACAGTGCTATCTTGTTGCAGCTACTGGACATAATGCTTTTACTGTGTCCTACCGTGGGAGATGGGGACATTGAAGCACAGAGAGCTCGGTGACTTGCCTGTGGTCACCAGAGCCTGGAGTGCCAACCATACCATTGGTCCGTCCCCCGAGTCTTTTAAGCTGAGCAGTGCATCTTAAACTTCAATGTGTTTATGCAGTATCTCAAGTGGCATTCAAATGATGCATTTGATTAAGACCTCAAGGGGGAGTGTCTGAGATTCTGCATCTCAGACAAACTTCAGGTCACACCAATGCCATTGGTTCATAGATCATGTGAAAAGACACTGGATCTGCAGTGCGCATGTTGCCGGCACATGAAAAGTACCTGGGTAGCTTTTAAAAAAATATATGTCCAGGTGACATCCATATTGAGGAAATAAAAATGTCTGGGCTGGACGTTAGGCATGAGTATGTTCTAAAAAGATCTCTAAATAATTTAAGCATACCAGTGTAGTAGAGACCAATGCAATAGTTCAAATTCAGCATTTAAAATAATAGAATAAAATGGTATTACATTAGTAAGTAGACTACTATTCCGTGAAACTTCATATATCATGATTAAGTGTATATGTACTGAGGTCATGGTTGAAAATATACTCATTGTGGATTAAGGCAAAAAAAAAATCAAAAGTCATTTATAATACTAAAAGGAGTAAGATTCTCTCTCTCCCCCTACTTTCTCCTCCCTATCCACATATTTTAGCTTATTCTTAAAAAGATTTAATCTGGATTAAAAGTATCAACCCTCCATTAAGGTATTTTCGTCTGTAAGAAGCTACCATCTACTGCGGGCCTGGGTATTTCATCACACAAAGGAGTTGCTGTCGGGATCTGATGAGACCTCTTGGAAACCCAGATAGGAAACATGATTCAGTAAAGGCGTCCTGGAGGAAGCGACGTGTGATCTACGTCTCAAATAGGAATGTGGCAAGTTAAAGAAGAGGGAAAGCAATTCCAAGGAGAGCTCTTTCTTCCACTGTGTGCAAGGTCAAGGCATGATCTGGGTTTCACCTGGGTGGCTCGGAGATGATGACCATCCTGAAAGTCTGTTCGGAGGCAGAAGCATTTCTTGGAAGGCTCCACGCGGGGCTGACCCAGGAAGGAGAGAGGTGAGCCCTCAAGGCTGGAGAAGAAGCATCGAGCCACCTGGCCAGTGTTTCCAAAGGGGAGCAGGAGGAGGAGGAGGAGGAGGAGGAAGAGGAGGAGGAGCAGGAGGAGGAGGAGCAGGAGCAGGAGGAGCAGGAGGAGGAGGAGGAGGAGGAGGAGGATTAGAATAAGAATCACAGTCTCTGCTGGGAGGCCATGATTGAGGGGGACAGGATGGGAAGAAGTCCAATAAGGGCCACCAAACACAGAGAAGAGGGGTCAAGGTTTACTGTAGCACATAGGAGAGCTTTTGGTTAGGTCAATCTGTGATTCATTTCCAAGTGACTAAAAGAATATGAAATTCCCTACACATAAAAACGATTGAAGAGGTGAAAATGCTTATTATCCCGATCTGTTTATTATACATTGTATATCTGTATGGAGTTACCCTAATGTACCCCATAAAGATGCACAAATGTTATCGCTCAATAAAAAAATCAAAGAAGCATGGTCTCAGAAAGAAGCAAGATCAAGTACTGGTGGTGAGGAGAGGTATGAGATTGGTCAACCTGACATCAGAGAGAAGTTCTGTGGTGTTCACACCCAGTAGAAAAATCTCCTGAAAGCCCAGCAGGGGGAGTGCACTCAGGGATGGAATAGGGCAACGTAAGATGAGCCGGGGCATTATGGTGGGCAGCATCGTACTCTGAGCTAAGAGCTTGTTTCTGTTCAATTCGCCTGTTATTCACAGTGGCAGAATCATTTTTTAAAAAGATGATTCTGGGGTTCAACTGGAGCACAGAGTGACTATTGTACGGATTGAGGTAACAAACCTTGAGGTCGGGAGCTAAGCCAATGGCAAAGGCTAGGAAAGGAGAAGAGGATTCTGGAAGAGGAACTGACAATGGTCACTAGATGTGAGGTTGAGAGAGAAGCTTTGAGAACAAGTGTGTAGGTTCTAGTTGGGGGAAGGGGTGCATAAACACCCTTTCTGCACAGGCTGAAGCATTTAGGAACCAGGTAGGTTGCAGAGAGGAGCAGGATGCACATGAGGTGTCTACAAGGTGGAGGAGTGTCTTGTGTATCAGGGGACCTCGGGCCTGGTGGAGGTGGCACATATCACATGGGCCAAGAAATAAGGAGGAAGCAAGCTCCATGCCACCAGGACAACTCTGTCACTTTAGGCAGGCATCCTGAACAGTGTGGGGAAAACCAGGGAGATATTTTAACCTCCAAAACCCCTGTATTCCTACATCCTAAAGGGAATCTGCAGAAGTGATTACTAATGAGAATTAAAGCAGCTCTCAGAAGTCACCTGAATGATCCTTACCATTATATTTCCTAAGGACACAAGGCAAGACTGTAGTGGAGACTGGAGTGATATAATTTCTTCCTGTAATCATACTTCAGAAGAATAATTCTGGTTTCATAGCATCATTTAAAAGTGTTTTTTTCCCTACAGAAGATGTTATATAAGAAGCTAACCTATTTTAAGTAGGAGTGAATGTGACTACCAAGTGACAACTTTGAAAGATTCAACATTATAACAAAGAGAACATGGGTTATCTATTCTGTTTTTACAATTTGGAGATTTGAGATGCCTTGTCTAAAACACCTTCCTATCAAGATATGTTCTAGATTTAACAAAGCTACTCAAATTATTTAGATAAGAAAGAGAAGACATACCAACAATGCTTTCATCTTCCTTTCCCTGAAATAAGTATGCAAATCAATCCAAGCACCTGAATTTTCAAGGTGGGCATATTATTCCAAATGCATGAAATCGTTAAATAAACAGAGGAAGAACCCTTCCCAGGCTTGGAAATCCAGAAATGCTTTTGCTCAGTTCACAAGAGGAATAATTTTGATGGGAATTTTTCTACTGTGAGACAGGCAGATTCAATACATAAATTTAACATGACAATGTAATAATAGGTTACATGAAAAATAATGCTTAAATTATAAAATCATTCCTCCAAATTTAATCCATTATTCAGAGTTCCCATTAAATCTCAATATAAACAGAATATTAATGCTAATTCAAAATTAAAATAATTATATCCTATTTGAATTCCACTTAATATTTCCCACATCTCTTTTTTTCTCAATGCTTTCTCTTTTCCTAGGCTTCTTGTTTTAATTTTCCAGGCAAAGTTTGTCATTTTCGCTCAGCTTTATTTGTACTTTGTAAATACTTCCATTGTGCATTGTTTCTATTACATTATATTTTAATTTTTTTAACATTTGTGTTTTCCCCCATTAGACTGTGAATAATTATGTATCATTGTTGCCAATTAATCAATAGGCTAAGTAGAGCACCTTAGATATAAAACTTTAGGAAAAAGAATTTTTCTTTTTTTCAGTTCCTTTTTATTAGAATATTTTGGTGATATGTAATGATTACATTCATCTTGGGTAATTGGTACCTATACATATTACATTTTAATCAAAATAATCATCAAGGGAAAAATATGTTTTCCTCAACTTTGTTAGGCACTTTTCATGTTCATTTTATTATTCAGCTAGCTAGCTAGCTTGCTTTGTTTCTTTTTTTTTTTTTCTTGGGGGACAGGGACTGGGGATTGAACTCAGGGCCGCGTGCATGCTAAGCACACACTTAACCACTGAGCTGCAGCTCCAGACTTTGTTATTATTTTGATTTTCATATGGAGGCCTATGTCTTAAATGCATAGGAACTTTGAAGGTCTCACTTGTACCCTGTTGTTCTTATTCTTTTTTGTTTTTTTGTATTAGAGCCTGGCACTATTGGGGATCTACAGGGTTTGCTGGAAGAATAAACTTCTCATTTGCAAGTTTTCTGCTTAAGGACAGACTGTAGAAGAAATTCAGAAACAGCAAATACAGCCTCTCTCATTTTAACTTCTTGTAACGGACCAAAATCTTACCTCAGAGCCATCAGTCAGCCAAGCCATCGACCAAGCCATCAACTCATCAACCAAGCAACAAATCAATGAACCAACCAATAAGCAGTGTCTGTGCTTATTATTACTGAGCAGTTGCTATGCACTGGGTACTATGGTGAGTACTATCAGTGTTGTAAGGAATAATTTCTTCATTAAGGAATTTACAATATTTGGTTATACAGTGGTCACATTTAAAAGGCTTAATTGCATTTAATGAACCTTTTTTGGTACTTTGTTGAAAATAATTGGGTGGATATTTTGTTCCAGATACTGCTCTATAATAAACAAGGCCTTTTACCATATTTCTGAATACGATAGTACCATTTTCAATTACTCTAACCCATCAGAATAGAACATACTATTGTTATTTTTAAAGACAGCCCATCACTCCTTTTATCTATTTTTGATCTCTTTCACCAACAGATAAAATGGAAACAAAGTACCCTCTCACCTTTCTGTGGCATCTAGACTTTTGAACCATGCTTTCCTATTTAGGTAGGCGTAACTGATGATGGTTTTTCCCAATGTAACCACTAGTTCAGGGATGGTCTCTGTACTGACGATTCAGAGGATGTGGGTGGACCTGGAAGATCAGGGTGCCAAATCTGGCCTTACTCTATCTGTATCAGCTGCCTCCACGTTTGCTCTGTGTGCTGTGATCTTCTTTGACCATCACCATAAGACTGACCAGGCCACAGGACTGCATTCGCCTCTATGTCTCTATGCGGCTCTTGGACCAATATGGGGAGAAAACTGCTCATCTGCACATCTGAGTGCTCCCCTGTGGAAGGCCAGTAGCAGCGTCCAAGTCAGCAGACTCTCCCAGGACTGCTGAGGGCCTGAGGCCTCACCCAACCTCCTCGCATCATCTCGCGGACGATCGCCATCTCCGCAAGCAATTTCTTTACTTGATTTCCAGAACAACACATTCTTCCAGCTATCTGTCGTAGTGATTGTTCGGTCCAGTCTCCTGTATCATTTTTCTAGAACCTTATACCTGCCTATATTCACTACATATGCTCTCAGCCAATCCCATGCATTTTAAACTCTCTATGGCACCTACGTGTCAATGACTCTCCTGCAAATCTGTATTTCCAGGTACAATCTCTCCTGGCCACTGCAGGCTTCACTGCTCACTACTGGACCATCGGCAGTCACCTGAGGCTTAATGTGCACAGAACTGCTCCTCTCTGGGTTTTCTCCATCTTCATCATGGATACCACCATTCAGGGCAAAAGCTTTAGAGTCATCCTTCATTTTTCTCCCCCTTTATCACTCTTAGTCTTCAAAAATCCATGCACCAATCCTGCCATGTTTTCCTCCAAAATATTTATGTAACCCATCCACTTCCCTCCATTGCTCTGCTGCTACTCCAGCCCAGCGTCTGCTGCCTCTTCCTCACACAAATCTAATAGCCTCCTAATTAGTCTCCTCACTCCTATTCTTTTCCCTGACAATCTGTTCTTAAGACAGAGTAATGTTTTAAAAATGCAAGAGTCATCATTTTGTTCCTCTGCTAAATATGTGCCTGTCATGTTTAGAACAAAATCCTGAAGGTTTTGTTTGTCCACAAGGTCTACATGCCAAGATTCGGCTGTGTCTCTGAACTCACAGCCCTAATTTATGGCCCCAAGCTACACCCACCCTCACTCTTCCTCCATCAGACAACATATGGCACCTCCCAAGGGCTTCTGAGATTTCATTTTCCTCTGCTTAATCCTTGCCTCATCTCATTTAGGTCTCTGTTCAAAAGTCCTGCTCTTGGAGAGTATTTCTTTGAGCAATTTTATTCCCTTACTCTGCTTCAATCTTTCTTCAGAGCACTTCTGACTGGCATAATATCAAGGATGCACTGTGTATTTATAAGCTCTCTTCTCCACTAAACTATTCCACGAATTAGGGACTTCATTTACAGTGTTATGTCTGGTGCCTAGAACAGTGTTTGGTTCATACATGTCAGTCCTTTTGTCAGTGAATATATTGGGATAAGCAGAATATAGAAACACTTACTAAAGTAAGAATTAGTTCAGTTCTTTTTCTCTGTCTTACAGTTCTCCAAAATTGAGTAACTTCTAGTGCTTTTGAACTGCTTGCAAAGGTACTAGAAGGATCCTTACGAACCAACACATGTTTTTGCAGAATGAATACTTCCCTGATGAAATGGGATAATACAGGAGTTGATGCTGAGCAGCCACAAATGGCCCAATCAGCTTGGGAAGTCCTCACCTAGTGAAGGGACATTTATGTAAGGAGCACTTTTCTGCAGAGTGCAGGGAAGGAGAGGGAGTGAGTGACAGCAGTTAAAATCACAGGATGCTGTGCCACCTGGGCTAGACCTTAATCTTGGCAGCCTTACTTTTCAGGTCCATTAAAGACGTGTGGCAAATCTTTGATGCAGAAGAATTACAAATACTTTGTTTAACTATGTAAGGTGATAGAAGTGATAGAACAGCTATCTGCTAAATGCAGGATTAAGAGTAACTCTGGTGGATAAATCCGACAAACACTACCTTATCTGGGTGATAACATTGACATTCACAATGTCATGTTGATTGGATGCAACAAGAGTGATGTTATACTTCACAGAAATCCATAATCCCCATATAATCCTGAGAAAAACCTCAGACAATTCCAACTAGGGAAATTCTACAAAGCTTTAGACCAGTACTCAGGAAAGCTGTCAAAGTCATAAAAACATAAGAAAGTCTAAAAATCTGGCAAGGCCAAAGACATGGTGACTCCATGTCATGTGGTATCCTGCATGAAATCCTGAGGCAGAAAAAGGATATTAGGTAAAAACTAAGGAAATATGAGAAAAGTTTAGACATTAGTTAATAATAGAACAGTGTGTCATTTGATTCATTAAGGATAAAAATGTGGTACACTAATTAAGATGTTAATATAAGGTATGGAGTATATGGGAGCTCTCAAACTTTTTGAGCTTTCCTCAGAATTTTTCTATGAATCAAAAGCTATTGTAAACCAAACAAGTTTATATTTTTTTAAAGGAAACTCACTGTGAAGATTAAACTAAATTATGTAGGGTGAGTTCTGAACCCTTATTACATCGTAAGTCTATTTTTACTAGTTACTTAAAGAAGCAGTCATATTTCAAATTTAGAAAATTTAAGCAGGGGCCATTACCTGAAATATGCTGCTCATAATAGCAACAATGCCACTATCTAGCCTGAAGGGTACAGCTAAGTGGCATACAAAATATCCTGGAATCATAAGAGTCATGGCAGTGAAAACCACAGAACATGGAAAAGGCTTATGAAACAATGTTTAGTTTTAAGTAGATACCAAGGTACATGCACAGTATGAGTACAGCAGTTATAAGATAATTGGAAAAATATATTAAAATGCTAACAAAGACTATGTTAAGTGAGTGTATTATAGATAATTCTTCCTATTCTTTCCTCTTTCTTATTTTTTTATAATGTAGATATAGTATTTCAAATAGCAAAAATGAATTTAATACAATTAAGATATATAAAAACAATATGGAAATGCTGCATTGTGGTAAGTCCATCATAAAGTAACTAAATACTTTGCCTTTGCATTAAGGTATCATTATCTAAGATTCCTGATAAAATTCAGGGGTCTGCAAATTTGGATGACAAAAAATTACATCTTTATTTTTAGTTACTTCTAATAGAAATACAGCATTCCTTGCACTTATAAGTGCAACAAACAGTAGAATAGCACAGCTTATGACTTTGTCATCCATAGAAATCTAAGATATTATTGTTTTTACAGATATCTCAACATAATTTTATGCTATATTTTTCAGACTTGTTGTTAGGCCTAAGTATTTGTAATTTAATATACAAACACAAATCACAAATTTTGCGTTTTAAAACATTTGGTTAATTACATATCAATATAATTATTTCTCTATGGAATCCAATGATTTTATTTCATGTACTTAAAAGCATTATTCTAAGAATGTCCATAGGGTTCAACAGACTTCCAAAGAATCAAAAAGTTTAGGGATGGTTGATTGAAAGAAAAGGCTGAGAATATTGGCATAAATAATTTGAAATTTATGATGTATCCATCTATGAATTTTCATATGAGTGAAAAGAGTGTGGCCGACAGCCTTAACAGCTCATGGTGGAAACAAGAAATTAATATCAAGCCCAGTGACAAGTAGGAATCAATACTCTACTGGTTAAAGATTCCTAAAATGGGGAAAAAGTTGATATGCGTAAGTTATTTTTATTCTTTCCAAGTTAAAACTATGATGCCTAATGGGATGTAATTTGTCATTGAGAATTGCTGCCCCAGGGAACATGGCAGAAATATTTTACATGGAAGTGGATCGTCAACCTTCTATTTTAAATATATATACACATTTTCCTTACTAAATGCATATGATATAAAGTCCCTAAGAATAATAGCAAAATTTAACTTCCTGCTTTTTGAATGAGTTTTTGCCTGATTTCAGTTCGGAAGCATGCATGTCACAAATGATCACAAAAGATGATGATGATGATGATGATGGCTAGAATGTACTAAGTCAGGTACTGTGCTTACTACTTCATATATATTAATTACTATCATAAGCCCCTAATGTGGAAATTAGTATTATGTCCATTGTAGAAGCAGAAACCAAGGTGTGAGAGGTTACGACTACATGAGTGACCGGACTAGGGGTCAAAGCTAGTCGTTGATTCCTGAGACCAAACATTTAATGACTGCACCATACTTCCAAGGGGACTAAAAAAGAATGGATCCCTTGGAGAGGGAAAGGTTCCGGTGTCTATAGCCCCGAGATGCCAGACATGAACATACTGCATGAGAACAGTTTGGAGGTCATGATCAGGAGCCAGAACAGAAGCCAATGAAAGAAATATGAAGCTTTCAAGAATGATCTGTGAATCTCTCAGAAAACTTCCATATCACTGACAGTAGAGAACCCCCCAATACTGTTGCTAATACAGCTGCTTTTAAGGTACCCATGGCACAGATATGTTCCCCCTAAGAGCACCGTGCTGTAAATTCATCCATGTGTATAGTGACCCCAATGTATCAGAATCAGGTGACACAAGAACCAGCCAAGCCCTAGTAACACAAAACTACTCCCCTGATGCTTTCCCTGTGGAGTGCAGGACATTTCTGTCACAGACATAATTTGAAATGCTCAGTCTGAAACATATTTTTCACACTTGAATTTTATCTCCATATCTTCTAGTCATTGTTATGTTTAGCTGATTAGTTGAAACTTTTCATTGCTTCTTTTATCTTGTGAAGTCTTCAGCTAACTTCCTGGTATTTGCTTCCAAAGGGAATCTCAGCAACTTTAGGCTATACAGTAATTCTAAAATTGCAGTGAGTATTTATCTCATCTTTATATGGCCAGTGCAGTGCTGAACACCAGTGGTCCCAGAGCCAGAACACCTGAATTCTGATCCTGGCTGTGTTGCTGTCAGGCTGGGTGATTTGGGGCGAGTTATTCATAGTCCTACTTGCTCAGTACCCCCCTGTATATAGGGGAGGTAATAACAGCATGCCTTTTCATGAGGTTCACATGGAGGCTGCATGGTCCACTGCGTGTACAACCCCGAGCACAGTGTCCTGCATACAGCGAGAGCTATCTGTGTGCTGCTATTATCATGGTTACCTTTCCTAGGCTGTAAGCTCTATCAGGAAGGAAAGCACTTACATTTTGATTATATTGGATTCATAGACTCAAATAGGGCCATATTCAATGGGAGTGCTCAATGCATATTTACTGAATTACATTAACTATAAAGCTGACTCAGACGTTCTTCCTATCTATTCCACTCAAATTTATTTCTTCTTGCATTCTTAGCCATATGTCAAACTCAGTAGTCTGTGGAAAGTTCTCATTTTTATAATAAATGTCCTGGTCCTATCCTTAAAATAGAAAAAATGAGTTCAGAGAGAAGTTTTCCATGCATCATTTCACTCTCAAAGATATAAGGAATATAATGTGTCCATCAGGTGACATTCTCTTGGAATGGTGAATATTTAAAATTTTGATGTCTCAATCTGGTGGTCAGGTGACCTGAAAAATGCTTCATACAGAACAGGTTCCTTTTTTTTTTTTTTTTGGTACCGGTGATCGAACTCAGGTCCTTTCGCTTGCCCAGCAGGCGGCGAAACCACCGAGCTAATCCCCGGTGGCTAATCATACAGAACAGGTTCCTTTTGAGATCATGCAGGAGTTGAAATGTGACCTTTCATATCATGTTCTGCTCTCTTTGTTCTGCTTCTGGACTCCACAAAACCACAGGGATTTACTTTGGGACAAATGAACATAAACAGCTTCAACAGGGGGCTCTTGCTGCGTTCCTCTGAGGCATCCACCTTTCTACTCAAGTGCCCAGTGCCTGCCTGTGTCGGGTACTGTCCAGGGTGCTGAAGCGCCCGCCCCGGACACAAACGCCTCGCTTTCAGGAGCTCAGTGGTCTAAGTTCTTCCAGGAACTTTGTGCAACAGACACACAGACAGGCAACCAAGGACTACCCTCACTCTAACCAGGAGGCCAGCAAGGGAGTTTCCAGGTGGAAGTGATGACTGCACGGGGTGCTGAAGAATACAAGGTATGACTGCAAAATATGGTGATTGTTTAAAAACTTTTTTATTATAGTGAAGGACATATTGCCATTAACCACTCTCAAAATCCTCCTCTGTGACACACTGATGTTATTGTTCTGGCCACTTTCTGAAGCAGGTCTGGAAGTCTTCTTTCATGAGTGTCTTCAGTTGTGCTTTTGGGGCTGCCTCAGTGTCCAGAGTCCATTTGAAACGTTTACTTTTCATGATCATTTTGACTGTCAAGAACCAGAACTCTCATGGTGCCAGACCCAGTGAATAAGGTGGATGAGAGTACACAGCAGTGTTTACACAAGGCTGCCTTTCTGTTGGATGGTGCTCGGCAGCACATTCACTGTTGTAAAGACACTCATGAAAGAGAACTCCAGAACTGTTTCAGAAAGTGACAAGAATGATGAGATAATTGTGTTCAAAGCAAGGGGCAGTGTTTTGAGAGGCACTGATGGCAATGAGTCTCTTACTGTAATAGAGCTTTAAGAATTAAAACTGTCACTGCACTTTTTGGCTTTACTACAAAGTACCCCCCTCCACTGCATCCCCTGGATATCCATAAAGCACTAGAAACTTATCACGTTCAAAATAATAGTTTCCATCATCTCTGTTTTGGGTCTCCTCTCAGCCCACATTTTTACAGATCCTCACTACAGAGTTGGAACTGTCTCTAACAATCTCACCCTCCAAACCAATCATTGGTTAGACTCTGAGAAGTCCGTTTTTTTCATATGACTCTTCATCTTCATCCACTTCTCTATTTCAAGCCCAACCTAGATTTTCAATCTTAACTCCCACAACTTTCTAGTAGATATGTAAGTGCTTGGTAAATGGTGAAGCAGTATCCAAATGCCACTGGCGTTCATTCTAATTAGCACTAATTCCCTTGGTGGTCCCGTCTACCCCCGTGGTTTTAATACCATCTATACTCCAATGAATGCCAGATTGATTTTCTAACTCTGAATGTTCTCTTGAGATTCAGAGTAAAACTCCCACTGCCTACTCAACGTTGTCACTTTGATATGTAGCAGCCACTTTCGAGTTTAGCATCTCCAAGACCAGTTCTTAATTCCTACCCATCATAACCTACACCAGATCGGCTCCTTTCATAGTTTTCCCAATCTCCACTGATGGCAATTCCATTATACAGTGGTTCTGGCATAAATTGGATTTCCTCTGTACAAATCCCTTTCAGCACATCTGCCTTCCTCATTAGCAATTGCCGCCAACTCTGCCTTCAAGACCACGCTGACTCTCACCTCTCCATGGCTTTCATGCTGACCCAAATCACTTGCACTGCTGCTTCCTCCCTGTCTGTGTGTTTCCCTTCCCTGCAGGGTACTCTCTCCATTGTAGCCTGGTGATATTTTATAAAAGTCAGTCAAACTGTGCCATGGTTCTGCTGAACTACCACTCCATAGCTGCCTTCTCAGAGTAAGCCCAGAACCCTACAGGCACCTGCTCTCTTGGTGGCATCATCTGCTCCCTGAGCCCCCTTAGCTCCTGCCCCTCCTGCTCCCTTTGCCACTGCTCTGCCTGGCAAGCTCCTTTCCTACATAGTTTTGTGGCTTGCTCCTTACTTCTATTCTGGCTTTTAAAGAGGACTTTTTCAGCCTTCTTATAAAACACCAACATATAATTTTCCTAACCCCACTTCATTTTTCTGTTTCTTTATGGCACTAATGCGTCTTGAGTGTTAGGCACTGCACTGATCCCAACACGGCAGCAGTGAACAAAAAGGACAAAAATCTCTTTCTTTCTTGGTGTTTACTTTCCACTGAGGAGAAGAACAATAGGCAAACAAATTAAATAGCTTTTCAGGTAATAATAGCTTCTATGGTGAAAAATCGAAGCTGGGAAGGGGGGCAGGGTGCATTAGGGAAGAGCAGAGGCTGCTACTTTAGCACAGAAGGGTTCCCTGGTAGGGGTCTGATGTTGGTGGGGGAAGAGAGCCTGTGAACACCTTGAAAATAAACCTCCAGACCCAAGGAACAGCGAGTTTGAAGCCCTGAGGCAAGATTACATTTGATGAGTTCCCAGAGCATCAGGAGACCCGAGTGGCTGGAAGGGAACTGCCTGCCAGGACACTGCACTCATTTGCTTTTTATCGCTGATCTTTTCCCATCAGAATGCTGGCTCCATACGTACCGGGTTCCTTTTTTTCTAAAAGCAAAACAGCAAAAACCAAAACAAAAGCAAAATATATCCTGAGAATTTAGGATGGAGACTTATTCATGGTACAGACTGAATAAATGTTTATTGAATGAGCCATCGTATACTACAGACAACACTGACTATTCACACCCTAGCCCACATGTCTGGTGTTTCTTTCTTATCCATTTCTTCATCTGGAATATGCCTCTGCCTTTCAAAAGCTGGTCCTTCAAGAAATAACTCCACACTCGTGCTTTAGTGAAACTTTGCCTGGTCAGCCATCAACTTAAGAGGGTTTCTGGTCCCTCTGTAGAAAGATAACTCTTGGGACCATCATGGGCACTGACCCCAGAGCTCCCCAGGGCAGTGGATGTCTCTCTGTGCTATGCCCTGTGGGCCAGGTGCTCAGCAAGCAGCGAGACAGTGACTACCTATTGAAGGGAGTGAGTTGCTTGGTGACTGACCCCATACAGTCTGGATGCTACTGGGTCCTTTGGTTGTTGACAACAGAACTCAAGCTCCTTAGATGTTGGGGAGCATCTCCGAATTTGAAACCCCTTTTCTGAGTACCTGTGTGACTCTGAGCTGCAACCTCCTCTGCAGGAGGAGTTGGGACAAGGGGCCTTGTGAAGGATCTGTCTCTTTGCTCTTCATGGAATTGCATACAGGAGAGAAGAAAGAGTTCCTTTTCTGCCACACGTGGCCCATGTACTTGTGTCCGTTTTAAACATTCTAGGTTGGTAGCATAGTCATTCCAGAGTAGGAAAATGGCAAGTTTTATATGCAAACACTGTTTTAAACCTATATTACATTTCTGATCACTTAAAAGTAAATACAACATAAAGGATCTCAAAATGCTTGTTAGTGACAACAAGGCATAGCTTTTGCTACCTTTCACCTTAAATAACCCAGACTTTCAGAGGACTAACACTTGTCCAAATAAGGTATAAAAAAAAAAGTTGCTGACAAACTAAATCAGAAAGTGTGAAAATACCCATTGCAAGTGGACTGATGTGACAAAGAGAAGACGGTGTATGTTTGTTGAACAGCACTGAGGTGGATGCCTTAATGTGGTTTCACTTCCTTGTTACCACAGACCTGAAAGCTCCTCTCCAGCTAATCCAGATTAATTAGTAGGTCTTTTCAAGGGCAGGTGGGATTTTCTTTGATTTCCTCATCTAACCCCTTTACTCTCTCTAATCATTGGTAATGTGAGTGAAGCAAAGCGTGTCACATAGTGGAAAATGGGTCACATGATGTACTTTTCCTGGAGTGTGGGATCTATAAAATAACAGTGCTCTGAGAAGGTTATTGTTCCTCCAATTTAAACCCATTTTAACTTGGCCACTGCTTCACAAGTTGACTCTGGCTTGTTGTCCACATTCCAACTACAGGCATGAAATAGAGTGCTATCCAGAGTGTTCTTGCCTTTGAAACTGTCAAGGCATTTTAAACAAAAGATCCACTGCCAAATATTAATGAAGCTTATTAGTAAAATGCCATGATGCAGAAGATCCCTAGGATATAATATTATGGTTTTACGCACTAATTTCAGTAGCAGATGATGATATTCTTTGTTGGCTGAAGTGCTAAATGAGGCTGTAAACACTGGGAGTTCGGGGAAAGCAGAATGGATAGGTGACCTATTAGACACATATTCGCATGTTCCCCAGTGAGTGCTTTACATAGGTCACTTACTGAAATATGGATCCTAATATGGGCCCTACAAATTATTGATATGGTTCTAAGTATAATGTTTATGCAATACTAGCCAATGGATAGCCAGGGCCAAGTAATTTACAACGGAGACCTTGTTGAGTACTATCACCAAAGAGTTTTCAAATCTTACTTAAAATAGTCAAGAGAATAGAGAGATACGTATGTCCATTCCAGGTTCAATTCTTTTAAATTATCATTGGCCTTATTTCAAGAGTGCATAATATATCTAGGAAAATTAAATTTTGTTTTATTTTCATAATGTCTGTCATCATTAGATAGTTGAACTATCTGAACATTAACCCTATTAAGAAAAAGAAGAGGGCTTTTGCACTTAAATGTCATGGTTCATCTTTTTAAATTTTGTATTTCAAGGACAACTTTTGACATATAAACAATAATTTTATTTATACTTGTGAAAGTATTTTACATATTTTAACCCATATTACTATTATATAAGTTGTTAATTACAAACATAATTATTACAAAATTATGAACTCGTTACCCTATGACTAAATGAATTCAGATAGATGCAGATACCATTTTTAATACTAAAACAAATGTATTATTTATTCTTTTCTAGAAACTAAAGGAACTATGTTCTGTCTTTGCCAAATAGTGACAGCATAGCTCAGGAGGTTTAGTTGTCTGGATTACCTCTTGCAAAATTCACATTATATTAGATGTGGTCTATATCTAAAATGTATTTGGCTTTTTACTATGTATCTAGAGAGCTTATGCTAGATCACATTATCTAGAAAGAAAACAAAAAACACCATCAGATAACCTAAGTATGAAGTCCTGATATTGTGCTACATAGGAAATCATGAAGGTGACAGCTCAAGCTCGGGCTAGAATAACTGAGGAAGAATTTCATTGCAGAACATAAGAGATAGACTTTAAGGAATTTCAGTGTGGAGGAGGAGAAAATATCCTTCTAGACTGGCCAGAAGTTAATAACTTGAGTGATTGGTATTTGGGAATTTATCGTACTGTTTTCCTTATCTTTGCATGGGATTAAAAATTCTCCTAATAAAACACTTGTAAAAATACTTTCTGGTATAGCCAAAATGAGCCGAAGTGAAAGGAGTCTTTAAAAGGAGTAGCCCAGGATGGCCAAAGCAGGTAGTAATGTACCTGGGAAACCAGGTAAGATAATAAAGCCCAGTCAGAATAAGGGTGGATTTTGAATGGTGTTGGATAACAGAATTAAAAACTAGAATTTGGGTTAGATCATTGGGAATCAGTTCACTGGATCGGATAGAACCAATCTTCACTTTAAATTACTAGTAGATACAGACTATAAATTTCTAATATTCAGTGTTTTCTCCTCACCATGTCAATGGTGTTAAGTGCCAGTGGTACTCTGGGGAGGGGGTGATACGGGTGAACTTCTTGATGTTGCTAAGACTTCGCTGGCAAGCATCCTCTAGGTTGGGTCACTGTGACCCAGGTAGCTGCTTTTCAGTCCTTCTGGACATTCTAAGGGCGCCATGGAATGGCCAGACTCTTAGAGACAGATACTAGTAAGCAAGACTGATGTAAATAAGAGTGCCAGTGTATTCATTTGGAGTGGGGCGTCTCACTTGTGTTGAGAAGTTGTACTCTATTTCTTCAGATACAAATACTTGAAAGAACAAATGAAAAGGCTGCTTATTTAGTACAGACTTGGAGCAAGAGGATGTGTCTAATCTTTAAGGAGAAGGCACCCATGCCAGGGTGAGGCCAGACCCACCCTCTTTACTTTCTGGCAAAGGATGATGCATAGTAGTAGCCTGTTTCTCTGTACCCTTGTCCATACTTACTGTTTCTCTCCTGTGCATGCACATCTTTCCTCCTTAGATATCCTGTTACTAACATCACACCAGAACCGATGACAATCTCAAGGTGCCTTGTGGGTAGCGATTTCAGTAGGTCTAGGCTTAGAGTCCTAGGGCTTTTCCTTTAGAAGTCAATATTCAGTTGAGTTAGGCATCAGTCAGAAAATTCTTCTAGGTCTTCTTCATGTCACATGCTGTTTTAATTAAATTATGGGTTTTTGAGTTACTCTAGTCTTACCGGAAGTTGACTTATTTGCCCCGGATTTATTAATGGCACTATGTATTAGGTGCTATTATCTAGTTTTAAAATGTACTAAATTGTTTAAAAATATTTACGGAGGTCTTTCACTTGTGCAATGGGAAAAACATAAGACCTGGAATCAAGAGTGGAAGGCTAAGTTCAGGCCGCCTGGCTGGTGACCCCTGGTAAGCTGCTTAACCTCTAGGGGCCTCCTCTTTCCTTCTGCACATCTGGTGAATATTAATACCTTTTCATTAAATTATTGTAAATACCAAAGGAAATGTTTTATATCAAAATACTTTAGACATAAAAATGTAGAGAACAGATGTTATTTATTGTCATTCTAATATTTATTATTGTAGTAGAAGTAACACTGGGCCTTTAAGACATGATGACCAGAATATTCTACCAGTATCATCTCAAACCTCACTATGTTTATGATGAAAGTCAGTTTCTCAGGCCACATTCTCTTCTCACAGTGACTAATGCTTCCAAATGACCTCTTCCAATTATAGACATTACTGTTCCATATAACCATCTTGAAATCCCAGACTTTTGTTTTTGCTTGCTCATTGTCACTGTCCTTTCTGCTTATTTTTTTCAATCTCCAATAAAAATGTAAAAATTATAATGCAGTTAAATTTTAATATGTGTTTTTAAAGTAACATCAGCTCTGCTATTCCCAATTATTGAATAACTAGCAGAATAGTTGCTTATTTGGACTCCTGCTCCATGAGTGGCACACGAAGGAGAAGATGGCATTTTGAAACTGGTCTTTGTAAGACTTTGCTTAGTTGGAGTCAAGATGGCAGGAGAAGGGATATCATGGGTGCTGAGTCTATGAGGCCACAAGGGTTGGGACCAAGGCAGAGTATGGAAAAGACACAAAATTCAAAGATTTATTAATAGAAGTTAATTAGGAAGATTAAGTACACGTGATGAAAGAGAAACATTGAATTTCTGGGATTTCAAGATGGTTATATGGAGCAGTAATATTTATAATTGGAAGAGGTCATTTGAAAGTATTAATCACTTTGAGGAGAGAATATGGCCTGAAAAACTGACTTTTGTCATGAACATCTTGAGGTTTGAGATGATATTGGTAGAATATTCTGGTGATTATATCTTGATAGCCACTGGAAATATGGAAACAAAAGTCAAAGTAAAGATCAAAGGTGAAGAAATGGTGCCGAGTGTAGCACAGTCATGAATAATGATCATGACTAATAACGGATGACTTACTATGTGGCTGGGGTGTTCTAAGTGCTTTCTAAGTGGTAACTCATCTGATATTCACATCAGAGAGTATCTCCAATTTATTGATGAGGAACCCCAGGGACAGAAAAGGTAACTAGCTCACCTTACATTGTACTGCTAATAAGCAGCTACACTGACATGAGCATGAGTTTCTCCAAGGTGCAAAGAGAGAAGGAAAAATAGAAGATGGAGGGAGAGGCAGTTCTCATGGGCACTGGGGAGATGAAAAGGGAGGAAGCCCCATGCTAGGAGCAGTGGGGTGGTCAGAAAAAAGGGTCAGCTGAGGAGGATGGGACCTCTACAAGGCTGAATTTGGAGGAGGGAGGTTACAGGATTAAATACGTCAGACTTCAGGAGCAATGGCTCAGAGCCTCTGGATTGGGGAGCACTGGTGAGACAGGAGTTTAGGTACAGTGGTGCTTTCAAAAGGCAAACCATAAAGGATTGAGGGGGTGAACATAACACACACACACACACACACACACACACAGAGAGAGAGAGAGAGAGAGAGAGAGGGAAGTCATAGGTGATTACAGGAAGAAAGTTATGGTGTCATGAGTTACAGTTACAGATGCTCTGGAGGTATGAGATAAAATGGAAACATGTATTAACTGGAACTAAGTTAACCCATACTAAGATGTATTCACTTTGATATTTCTCATTCTATATTTGTATTAGAATGATTAATTAAATTTAATGTTTCTTTACTATTTGTCATGCAACTGAGGGCTTGGCATTGTAAGTGCAATGATGGATTGATTTTATAAGTGTCTAATATTCAAACAATACTGTAATGGACTCACTGCAATAAAAGGTATTAGCAGAGTAAAAGGGCTGGGTAGCTCAGGAGGCACACACTATATTCTCAGAATGAATACCACTGCTGTGGACATTCTGTTTGATAGTGTGTGATGCAGATAAAGTATTTACTAACACTTCCATAAAGTATTTACCCTATGTCTTCTCGGGATATAAAAATGATAGCTTACAACTTTCAAGAACAGGTTAAAAGAAACTGTTATTAAAAGGAAGACATATGGTGAATTCATTTTCTATAAAAATGATTTATGTCTTGTGGTTGGTTTAGGACTCAATCAACAAAACCAGAAATACCTTGGAAGTGGCAACTCTGATTTATCAAGTGGGTCTCTGCAGATGATGGGAGAGTGAGGGGCAGACGGGCTTAGAAAATTTTGCTGAGGAATTATTATGCTGCTGAGAAAGGAAGAAGGCCAGGTAAAGAAGGCTGAGTATGAAGACAGGCTTCAGTTATAATCCAAATGACCCACCAGCTCTCCCTGGGCATCAGGGATCCATAACTTTGAAAGTTCAGAGTTGACCCTGTTAGTGGCAGTTTATCGGTGGTAACAAGGGAGTGGGCACGCACAGCTTTCTAGCCTCACTTGGTAAGCTGAGCCATCACTCTTTGCTTAATCAGTTACAGTAACTGCATCACACTCAAGTCACGCTCTAGGATAAACCCTTTATGATGTTGTGCTTTCTGGTAGCTTGTTGTGTATATATATCCATTAGAAATAATAAAATTAGCTGACTATTCCTTGTTGGCAGTTGTGTTTCTACTGTTAGACTACATTTAATGGACTGAGGTTGTTAGAGGGTGAAACATTGATCTCCGGAGTTATTGCTGGGCACACCTCCTTATCATGGATGGACTCTATTCAGTTTGCTGATTTGGGCGTGCTGAGGAAAACCCTGGTTTCATACTGGTTAGACGAACATCTGCACTTTGTTGCTCACAATTAGCCATTTCTATGATTGTAGAATTGGAGGGGACCTGAGATGCCATCTAACTTATCGTGCTTCGGGGCAGAAAGCCCATGAGAAAGAACTGTTTTTCCTAAGTTTCCAAGTGTTCCAGTTTCCATCACTTGGAATTAAGTGTTTTGCACTTTGATCTCATGCAGCTTAGTGACACCAGGAAGTAATGTGACCTGGTGTTAAGTGACAGACGTCATTCGGGCTCTGGATGTCTGTAGGCTAGAGGGATAACACACATACACAATGAATCATGCTAGCTGGCATATACTTGGCAGAGTGACACGTTTTGCCATTTTCCCAGAAATAAGAGTTGATGAGTTCATATATCCTGTAATTCCTTTTATTTCTTACAATTACCGCTGTCCATAGCACTTTGCAATGCCATTCATACTGAGCTCTTCCTTGAGGGTTTTCAAACACTGACCAGGGGTATTATTAGTAGTCCATTGAGCTCAGCTAAATCAGAAAGCTCCCTGGTCACATCCACAGATCAGTAATTATAGGCCTAGAGAAGACGAGACACTATGCCAGAAACTTGTTTTAAAGAATATTATCATTCTCAGCCAATGAGCTCAGATTCTGTTATATTCAGAACTGCAAGCTGTTCAAATAAGGATAAAATGTATACGTATTAAGAAGCTAAGAAATTAAGTCTTCAAAATTGGAGCTTTTTTTCTGTTCTGTTTCAATGTCATTTCTGTCTTTATTATTTTATAATAAGTTTCTATCATTTTAGAATTATTTGGCAGGTATACGACCATGTTCTTCATCTACTGGAAGAGCTAATAGTCATCATTCTATCCTTATCTCTTCCTTTCTCAGTATTGATTTTACCTCGCCTCAACAATTTTCTGTTTCCTTTGACTCATTCCAAACCCTATTCCCCTTTAAATGCTTCCATGACAGAAGGTTTGCTACTTTCTCAATCCATCAGAGAAGACATTTTGTCACATCAGGTATCTCTAGCTTTGGGCACCTTCACAAATACGTCTCAGGATGTCCACGGGGAAATGTCATGGCCGTCCATCTGTGTTAGGACGGATGAAGAATGATTTGCCATACTCAGCCATCTCTTTTGAGAAGTGTCCTTTTATCCCCTACAGCTATTACTTTAGATGGAAATGTTTTCCAATACAGAGGTGTCCTTACTCAAAATTTCCACAAGGTTTACCCTTTTGATGAAACTGGGTGCATACAAATGAGAATTCATCATTTACACTGTCCTTTACTGTTGATGCTGATGCAATGTGTTCCTGTCCTTTCTTCTCCTTTACATTAATGGGACTATTTAAGAAGCTGTTTAAAGATTCCGAGATCTATAAGTTGATTTCTAAATGAACTCCAAGTGGTGTTAATGATATTTTCAGAAAAGGCACTTTGTGTAGCTGGTCAGAGAAAGAACTCTGCAGGCTTTATTTATGTATCATAAAATACAGCTTCTAGAAGAATCTTAACTTTTAACCTATCAATGAAGCCTTGTGAAATCCACCTATCACTGGGAAGTGGATAATTTTGTTTTCTCTGTTTTTGCCTCAGCAGGTACTGTCAATTAAGCTAAATAAAGCTCCAGAAGAAGCCACAGAAAACTTGGTGGCAAACCAAGAGGGATTCACTGAAGTGAAGAAAATGTGAAAGTCTTTATTAAGAATTTCAGCAGAATTTTAATGATAATCCCAGAGTGGGTTGATGCTGCTAAATCCCAAGAGATTTTACAAATGATGCAGGACAGCAGATGAGCAATCAGGGAGCCAGGGCCCGGGGCTGAGGGAGCTTTGCCAAGTCTTCCTTTATTTATAAACTGTATCAATTAATACTTCCCCTACTCCAGCATCAGCTACGATTCTCCAAGGAGCACTGAGATAGCTTTCTTTAAACAGCTTTGAGACAGTTCCACAAATGAATTATTTCCTTACTTTTTTTCCAAATGGAACAACACATCTTGCTTCTTGCTCCCCACCCCCTCTAAAAACTGTCAGCTCTCTGGGGATTGTACAGTGCCTCACAAAACAATTACTGTGTATATTTTTTTCCGTTTACATTCATTCAGGCTGATCTTCCATCCTATAGGTTAGTGGCTCAGCTGTGACACTCTCATAGAAAGAACCCCTTGAGTGCTGAATGGAAATTCTTTTGCTCTTCCTGCTTTTCCTTCCCCTCTGCATTCCCCCACTCCATCCTCATGAGCTTTCAGAAGATGTGCAATTATCCTCACTCACCCAGAGCAGGAGAGTACGGATGATTAAATATCATCGGGGTGTTGTGTCTGAACTAGGCAAAGAATTAGCCACTGGCCTGCACCTAATCCTTCCATAATCTAATTAGACAGACTGAAAACACCCAGAAGGGAGAGGATAAGAATGCACACCGGCACAGTGAGTGAAAACGGAGAGAGCAGTGGAGTAAGGTATTTAAGAATGTAAAGTCACAAAAAAAACAAACAAAATTACGTTTGAAGCATTTTCAAAATATTTTGATAGTCCACTCTCAGGTGAATCTTAGAGCTGCACAGAGCAAGAATATCAAATGCACATTTGTGTCTTCAAAACAAACAGTGCCGTGCAGAGTCTCCGTACAGATCCACGAGTGACCTCTTTCTGTAATTAATTCTCCTTATCAATCCCAAGGACCTGAGTTCTTACTTCAGTATCACACTTGTGTGACCAGAGGACTTTCACACTTCTTTCCTTCTGGTAAAACAGGGAGCATGCATTTGGAGTGGTATGAAGACTTCAGAGATGTTTCTACAGTTTATGTCGTCTTCAGAAGACATGGTCCCTCTTGGGATGGCTTTGTACGTGCCACTGGCTTCATCTCTCTGTTACCCACTTACACCGGACAAGGGTCTCAGTGCTTTTCTGGGGAGGTGGTGTGACTTTAGAGCCCTACACTCACCCTGGATTCCTGCTTTGTTACACCTCAGTCTAACTACTTAGGCTGACTTTATATAATCATGGATTTCTTTTACAGAACAGTTTTGTTTTGACTTCAATGATTATATGTGAAACCATCTTATAATTCCTAAGTTCTGTGTTTAGACAATCTGCTTATCTAAATGGCATGTTTTTAAGAACTACTTCATGGGAGTTCTCCTTCTGAAAATCTTTAACAACCTATAACTTGGTATTTTATCACACCATGGGATTCCTATTTATTGATGAAAAATGTGACGTAACTCCTAGATATAGTTTCTGGACCCTTTCTCCCCTGAAATCGTTGAAGGTTGAGTGTAACAAACCTGGGACAATACAGTAAGGAAAGAGAACACATGCTGTGAACATTTCTATATACTTTGCTGACCTTGAAATTTCCCTTTAAAGTAGAATTTTCAGATGTACTGACAGGGATATATCAGTGAAAAGGGAGTGGATTTTTCTCCTATCTAGAAATGTCTTTCTTCATTAATAAAACACTGCGGATTAGTTACATAGGACACATGCAATACATCCACACTCACTCACTCTTACTTCAGAACCCCAAGGAAAAAGGAAGAGATACCAATGAAGAAGGATGCTGGCTAGAGCTGCAGTTCTGCAGAGTTGCTGGTTTTTCTGGGAGGCGGCATAGACCGTTGACGAAGGAGGCTCTGACTCCCAGCCTGGCCACACACTGGTGGTGTCACCTTGCGCTAGTTTCTTACATTTTCTGAAATTTAGTTCTCGGTTTGTAAAATAAGTATGATACCTTATCCCTCAGTGCTATTGTAGGGATTAAGTCAGATACTATACAGAAGGGTTTGGCATGATGCCCTTATACTCAATGAGTGAATTCTATTATTACTTACTGTTCCATGGTAAGGGAGCTAAGTCATTAAGTTATTTTTAAAATAATGAATCAAAATCCATCTCTCAGTAACTTTCATCGATTTGTGGCTGTTCTCCTGTCTACAATTGTGCGTTCTCTGTTGTAGACTTTGGCATACATTTTTATTCTGTTCCCCTCTCACCCAACTGAGTTCCTGACAGTATAGACCTGGCTGATGCTATAAAAATGAATCCTGTGTCTCAGCTGTTTCTTTCTGAAAGGAATAAAAATGGGGATCATATAACATTCAACAAAGAAATATACCTGTGGAGTTGGGGATTGGTTTGTGTGTGATGAGAGGCGGTTCACAGACATGGATTCCTCCAAACAGAAAGCTGCCAAAAGGCTCATATCCACGTTACCTAACACAGCCTTCCTCCGCAGGACTTCCGAGTGAAGGCAGCTAGTTAGGCGAAAGCAGTGCCATGCCTCCTCTTCTTTCTGTATTAAGTGGATGTAGTCCACCCCGTTGCTCAGGCTTAAAGCTCAAACAAACAAATCCAACCGAACAAACATATCTTACGTTTCATTCATCTCATCTACGCAGACCAGACAAGAAGCGACCCATACAGACTCCACGGTCCAGGCCCTTGTCTTTTCATGTCCTCAGTTTTTCTTTCCTTGGTGGTGAGAGCTGAGGTTTCCAACAGACGGGTGCCCAGCATACGGCAACCTGGCAGCCACGGGACCCAAGCCCTGAATCCGGCGAACTTGCCCTGCCCCTGCCCTCTGATCTGATTGCACAGTGGAAGCTGTGGGGCAAGGAGCCCACTGGTGTCTTCTGGAAAGGGAACCCGACAGAAGGCGCAGGTCTGCAGAGGGAAACGGAAGCCATCGCTTCTGCAGATTTGGTTGTGCTGCGCCCCTCTTTTGTAGCCTTTCCATGTCTCTTCAGCATTGCAGCAGTTCCCTCCCAGAGAAGCTCGCTACAGCCTCCCACCTCAACTCCGTTCCACCTCGCTCCCTGCTGCCTCCCACCCTGAGACAGAGCAGATTGCCCTGACTATCTACATGCCCAGATTTGGAGGCTTGCACCGTCTGTACTGCTTTCATCTTCTGTGGTGAGATGCACCTGGCATCTCGCTCCTCTGGCTCTGAGTTATTGCTTTGCGTGTGCCTGCTGGATGGATGGATGGACAGACGGATGGATGGATGGATGTGCATCTGCATGTGGCATTCTCCAGACCCGGAATGCCCAATAGATTCCCAGTCTCCTTCACTCTCTCCCAGCATTCCTCTCGTGCAAGGCTCATTTCTCCAACCTCCCTCCCCAGTCTGTACCCACATCTCTTTCAGCACGAGTCTCCCGGTGCCCGGTCTCTGTCACTTCACCAGGCTATCTGTGCCTTTATGACACTGTGTTACTCATCCATGGAGCCCTAGGACTCAAAGGACCCCCGATTCTTGCTGGGTACCCAATGCACGTGCAACCTGTGTGCTGAGCAGTCTCTACGCAGTGAGAGAGGAGGTGCGTACCAGTGCAGGAAGTGGCTTATTTTTCCAATCATCCCTTTCATCCTCCTTGCCTATTCCTTAATGCTATCTTGGGAAGATTCTCAACTTTTTGGTCACTTTGGCCACAGTATGTCCAGCTTCATTCAGGCTCCAACTTCAAACTTGATTTAAATCTCTTTTTCTTCCTCCTGCTGTATGAGCTTCAGCTGAGACCCTGAGACCCTGGCACATTTGAGGTCAGGAGATGCCACCCACTTCTGAGTCACTGCCTGCCTCCTGTCACTCACCAATGTCTAGTTCTTCTAATGTCCATGGAAGTGAGGGGAAGATGGTGCCTGGTGCTGGTCCCTGGAGCAGCAGGTACACAGTGGCTCCCCTATCAGGGGTGGACCTGTGTGTTTGTCACCAGGTCACTGCCATATGTGGTTCCTTTGCCCTCTTTGCCCTCTGACAGCTGCTGCCATCCTGGGGGACTGCCCAGGCTGAAGTGGACGGGTTTTCCTTGTCCAGTGGGCAGCTGTCTTGAGCAATGTAGGCTGTGCTCCTCACGGTCACTTCAACCGCAGTAGTCTCACATGGGCTTATGCCAAATACTGAGCCACAGCGGTCCCACCTGGTGCTATGTCCTCTCTTCTGCCCTCTCCCTCCAGTTCACTCCTTTCCTAATCTGGCTGGTAAAGAAACCACATACACTGCCCGAGCAGATATCCAGTTTGGAAAGGAAGGCCCATCTCCTCTTTTTGCAGTAATGTAGTTTCCATGAATGGTGCCCGTCAGCCTCCATGGTCACTTGGGCTGAGGTGGGCGATGGGAAATACCCCTCCATTTCCAAGTGGATGGCTGCATTACCTGTCCACATAAGTACTGCATTGCACACAAGCAAAGCTATCCTGAAGATTGTCTTCCTCCTCTACAGTTTGTTTGTGCAGCCTGTGGCTGGGTAACCCCAGAGGAGCCTCAGGGAGGTCTGTGGGCCTTGGGAGTCAAGGCTGTGAAAAGTCCCCAGCCCATTATGAGGGTTGGGGGATAACCAAAGAAGCAAAGGGATGCATCTCTTTTGCATCGTTACTAGTAGAGAGGAATACTGACCCAAGGCAATGAGGAGCCAGGTGGATCTCAAGCCCTGGACTTCTGATGTGGCCCAAGTACCCAAGCCTGCCATCTCCATGCCACCTCTGTCTCAGCAAGGGATGTGTTCTTAGCATCAATTAATAATGCCACTGCACTCATTCACAAGACATTGGGAGAACTACCAGGGGGAATCAGTGTTGTATTTTTTTTAGAATTTGCAACTCTGAATAGGGAAGGAAATGTCATTTCTGCCAGTGGCATAGCATCTTGTCCTGCTCATAGGTAAACTCACTGTCAGGTAATCCCACAAACAGCCTCCACTCCCCCCAGGCAAAATGTCTCCTTTTCATAGAAAAATGTCACCTTTTCTCTGTGAAATGGCAGGTGATTATTTTTTTTTTCCAACAGAAAAAATGACCTTTGGATTTTATTAAGAAAAAAAAGCAACAAACTCTCAAAGTCTCAAGGCTTGATGAAAAACATTCTAGATAATTCTATCTCAGCTACTTTGTACTTGAGGTTCTACTTTGTAAACTCTGATAGTACCCTGTCACCACGGATGTGGCCTGTAGGCAAATGTCAATGTCCCAAAACCCTGGTATCTGGTTTTCCAGGAATGTGGATGTTTGTATTCCAGGTCTTGCTGCTTCTGGCACCATCACACACATACACACACACACACACACACACACACACACACACACCCTTTAATTTTATTATTTTAACACACCAAAGCCTTTATCATAAGCTTACATAAGTCCATCAGAGGGTCCTTTGAAAAATACTCATGTTGCTACATACTTGGTTTATCATCATTACCAAATGCACGTTAAATACATCATATTAAATTTACAAATGTGCACTCAAAATCATTTTTTTTTCATGCCAAATATTTCCATTCTCTCATGTGGACACAGGAAGACATTCATCCAGTATTCTTTTCTCCTCTATGGTCAGATGAGAAAACAGGAAAGGCAGACAACACGGGAGAAGAGGAGGGATGACACCAGGGTGTGACATGTTAAAAGATGGAGAGGAGCAATTCAAAGGTGACAATACGGAGACAGTTCTAGGTTATGACACTTGGCTCCACAAAACTAAGCTCTCTGTTCTTTTGTCAATATCTCTTATACACCGTGGGAATTTTGCCCTTCCTGGCAGTAGTCTTTCCCATGAAGAAATGCAAAATCTACCTCACAGGGTTGGATTTTCCAAGAAAGTGGTAAATTAGATGATGACACTTAAGATTTACTGTGTATGCTCTTGTCACTTCATGCACATCCTCAGCTGCAGCATGTGAGAGGGATATTAATTACACTGGATACAGGAATAATGTTTCTGCAGCTGTGGAAATTTGGATATCTGCAGACTCCAGCGTACTCTACCTCTAATTTCACTGGTAGCTTGCAAAAACGAGCAGAATCACACTTATAAACAAAGGTCTGCATGACAATTTATCTCTCATTAACTTCAGCACAGTCTCCTCATTTAGAATGCTAAGAGATTTATAATTATGAACGAAAATCTAAGTCTTAGTTGAAAAAAATGAAAGACGTGTCTCTCTGCTCTCCTCACTCTGCACATAGCTGTGGAAGAGCATGTGTACCTGTGCCTCTCTATTCAATTAATCTGTTCCCTGGGCACCGACAGCCCCCACGACCAGCTGCAGGAGCGAGGGACTAACATCCCATGCAAATCTTTAATTCAGGAATATTTTCCTTTAACAGAAAGATTTACCTTGCCTCACCAGTTTTCTAACTATATCACCCTCCTAGACTTTTGTTATGATTCAAGACTGACTTATTTCCAGAGTGGATTATCATATCAAACATGGGGACCCTAATGAACAAATGAAGATTAAGCATGGATTTCTCTAAGATGCGTCTAGGATAGAATGCTGTGACACAGCTGGATGCCACCCAGCCCAATTTTAATGGCACAGACACAAGAAAGAGGTGAGTGTGTCCCCTCTCAGCTGCCAGTCTGTCAATGGAATAAGGGTCAACAAGCTGTGACGATTCTGAACATTTTCAGACATTCCCTTTAATCTAAAATAATTTAAAGGAGCAAGACCTGTTTTTAAATGTCCAGTGCACAATCATTTTGTCTCCAGGTGCAGAGGGTGAGCACTCTAAGCTGTCCGTAATCCTTTCCCGTACCTCACACCCCGGCTGCCCCAGCATCCTGGAAGAGTCTTCTACCTACTAACATCGGCCACCACTTTCCAGAGACTCCGTGTGTTACACGTCCTTTCTAAGGACTTGACATGTCACAATTCATCAGATGAGATGTTTAGTTAAACTAGACTAAGGGAAGCCTGAAATAACACTCTCAGGGACAGAGATGATAGTCCATGATCAGTACAGCAAATCTCATGCCTCGGCCACAATCCATGTCAGGAAGCCAGTGCTGCACAGAAAGATGTACTAATTTGTTTATCCAATAAATTTAATATTTGTCCTATTCCAAGTAGTGAACTAAGACAAGGGGATTCACTAGGGACCAAGTCAGACCACTCATGTGTGCTTAGGGAATTTATACTCGAGATGGGTGGAGACATCAAATAACCAGACTTAATCTGGCCAGGGGTGGGGAGGCAGATAAAAACAAGCACCTTCTATAGGAAGCAGATTATTTCCTGATGAGCCCATGCCTCAGCTCTGTTAGTTAAGGGACAGAGAATCCTAGGACCTGTGCAAATGTGACATTGTCCTTAAGAATGCACCGGGCAATCTAGGCAGCAGAATCTTATAAATCTTTGCATCAATTCATCACTTTGGCTTACTTACAAGAAAAGGTGTTGGTGACTCTGGACCCAGACTTAAGTTAAAATGGAAAAAAAAATGAAATGACCTTAGACAATACCTTTACTTCAAATTCTCTATCTTAAGCTGAACGACTTCTATGCCCACAGCCAGTCACCTCCTTTAAGAAGCGTGAAAAGCCTATATTAAGTCCATAATCTCCAGGCCATCTCCACTAAATTTAAATAACAAGCTTTCAGATTTTTAAAATGCCAATTTTATACTCAGTGAGGGTACTTCAGTATGACATCCCTGGCATGAAAATATCCAGCACCATCCTGAGCTGAGCTCTTGGGCTGAGTCAAGGCCCCATGTATTTTTTGCTGTAGCATCTAGGAAGGCCCGCGAGCCTGTATGGTAAATTAACAAAAAGCTTTTGTGTAGAACACCTTAAAAACAACAGTGATGGAGGTACCTGCAAGTTCACTCACTTTCAAGATGGTAATAAGAAAAACGGTCATGAGTAGTACATCTTAACCACTGTGGAACTTAATCAAATGGATACCATTACTAGGAAACAGAACTGTAGAGTAGGATGCACTGCTGTCTCTGTGCTGAAAGCTGCTAAAATTCTTAATGCTGATGCAAAAATAAAAACTAGAATATGATTTGTGCAGTGAGCTTAATATGATTTCTGAAGTGAGCTTAATGGCTAACTCTTGGAAGTAGCTTACATGCCCATCAACAGATGAATGGATAAAGAAAATGTGCTATTTACACACAATGGAGTACTACTCTGGCATAAAGAAAGATAAACTTGAGTCATCTGTAGGAAAATGGATGCTTGAGACCACAATGTTAAGTGAAATAAATCAGACAAACAGCTGAAATATTGCAGGTTTCTCCCATGAGAGAAACAAATTATAAATAAAGAGTGAGACAGATAATAGGAAGTAGGGTGATCTTTCTCAAATGGTAAGGAGATCAAGAGATGAAGGGAGAAAGGAAGGAAGGGAGGAAAAGCGATGAAAACAGGATTAAGATGTGTTGTGTACTGAAAAGATGCACTAAGAAAAAAAGAATATCATTTTAAGTGAAAAGAGCAGAAAGAACATAGTAAAGACAAAAAGAGAAAAGAGAATCATAAGCAAAATACAGGAATCACAGTCGCATTTAGGTGACAAGGGCCTTTAAAAAACTAAATGAGTTATTGATGAAGCATAGCTTGATTTAAGAATTGGTACAACAAAACATTTTAAAATCCTCTCAAGTGGTTTGGTTTGTAGCTGAAATCAAATGCTTTGTCAATTGTGACATCTGTGTCACTTGTACGTCACCCTAAAAGGAGGACGGTGGATAGAAAGTGATCGGCATGGCTCTCACCCGCACTGTGAAATGCCTTGTTATTGATTGGAAAGACATGACCACAGCGGAGATATTAAGTATTGGAGCAAAATTGAGTGGTGCTTTGAAAGTTGGGTGTGTTTGGAAAGAATTAAGAGTAAATATATGGACAGGATAAACAAGCACAGTTTATTTCTTCTCCCCTGGAAATATTACTATTAGTCAGCTGCTTGGAAATTCAATTTTTTTTTCTGGCTTTTATAGAGACCAAAATGTTTTTGTAACATGTAACATTCATAAATGTCCGTGCATGACCAAGGATATGATGTCAAGGGTTATTTAAAGAAAATGATCCAACATAGACCTCAGTCTGAACTCTTATAACTAAGTTCTTTATTTTTATTAGAAAGATAAAGCTAAAGGCCTGGCGACTTCACCACTCCTGGTCTCTGGGTGTGGTATTTTGATTTACTCTTGTTTATCCTTGGCTCTGGAGAGAACTGGGAAGAAAAAGATTATCAATAGTTCTACACCAGCAAGACTGAGAGAAGGTAGAAGTAGCATGCGGGAAAGAAGGAGCAATTTTCCCAGGCGAGGTGGAGCATACTCCAAAAATTCAGAAACAAGGCACAGGCAGAACACTGTGGTAGATAAAAGATTAGTAACGAATACTCCCATTGTTCCCACGGGTGAGTGGAGCCCATCTTTCCTTCCTACGGGACTGGCCTTGGGCTGGTGGACATCCTCCTGTGATCCACAGGATGATCAGTAGGGGGCAGTGCTCTGCAGTGGGCGGTAGGCCTAGGAGGCGTGACCACTTTCTCCTTTGCTGTCTTGGAGCCCTTTGCTACATGGAAATGGTCATGTGGAAAGAGACGCCGACCGGGTCTCAGGAGCTGCAGTCACCCCTGCTGAGGGCCCATCCTGGGGAGAAGCCACCTTGGACCTCACATGCCCAGGAGGCGACCACAGCTGCCTGAGTCCTGATGTGAGCTTCGCAGAGAGGCCACAGGCACCTGTGTCCAGGATCCGTCCTTGGCTTAGATCATACAGATTTGGCACGATTTGTTATGCAGCTATAAGAAATGACTAAACAGGTATTTTAAGTAAGTGGAAAAATTAACATTTCTCTGGTTAGTCCATTTTTGTCTGGCTACTGATAAGATCACCTAAGGGTCTACACTGCCTAAATGTGAACACATGGGGGTAGGGCTGGCACAAAACTGGCAGATTTCCTTAGGTCTTTATGAGGCGGCCAGTTGTGAGAGAGCAGTGACCAGAAGGGACCATGGCGGTGCATGCTGGGAGTTCACAAGACCCTGCTATGGATGGATGTTGATTAGGAGGTGTGGGAAGACGTAGGGACACAACTTCTTAGATGTTCACAGAGGGCTTTCTCAGGGGATGCTCCATCAACAGCCACGGGATTTTAGTGAACTGCTGAGGAGTGGCCGGGGAGGCGTAACCCAGGGCGAGAGTACTCTGGGCTGGGGTGGAGTGGGAAACTGCTGGGTGGCCGATAACTGGAGCTCAGTGTGAGCAGGTCGCATGAGGAAGAGGCACAATCATGGTGCCAGGGACCGTGGGGCCATCATCTGTCCACAGCACTCACTGCAGAGCCTCTGCTTAAGCCTCACCATTCTCCAGAGGGCAAAGGCCCCTTAAGATTTCAAACAATGCATCTGTGGAAGAGCATCCCCCAAACAGTGTTGAGAACCTCAAAGGTCAGAAACTGCTCCTGGTCCAATGTTTTTGACTGGTTTTTAGAAGCCAGTTGATGTGGCTGATAAGAAAGATACATGCAGTAATTGATTTTTTTCCTGTTGGGTAAATGCACATAGACTCTATCCCAAAAGTTAGTGGCAAGAAATATTCATAAACACTCCTCGAAAGCAATTCTGAGCGCTAGCTGAATTGAGGGAGGGGAGGCTGGGATGGAGATGTCTTGCAGTTGGCCAAGGAGTCTTGTTGCCCTACCTTTACCCAGTGGTTCTCCTGGTTTATTGGGCCCTTAATGCAGATGCTGAGCCTTCTACTCCAACATGGCAGGATGAACACACATAGCGCTCCCTTTTCACAAAGACTTTCAAATTAACCCACAGCAACGGAGAGGAGCCATTTCCTGTAAGAGGGGCCGTCATAAGACAAGACATCTAGAAAATTCTACAACATGGAATGCCAATAAAGGCAGGATAGCTAATGTATTATGGCTTTGGAAAGTGCATTCTAGAATAGGGGCTGGCAAAACCTGCTGCTGCCTATATTTACACATAAAGTTTTACTGGAACACAACCATACAAATGACTAAATAAATACATCTACTTGCCAATGTGTTTTCTATGGCTGCTTTCATGATGGCAGAATTGAAAAGTTAGGACAAAGGCCTGGCTTGCCAGGTCTAAAATATTTACTCTTTGACCCTTTACAGAAAGAGCTGGCTGACTGTTGTTCTAGTATGTTTGTGGAGGAGAGGGTTACAAGACAAAATGGACTCTCAGTTGTTCCGGAGAAGCCCAGAAAGGCTTGGGATTAGGAAACACTGAATACACAGAAGACCTGCCCTGCCACATACCTGAGTGTAGAACTTTCACTGTGTACCTCAAGTCAGAGAATGAAGGTGTCTCAAAAGAGAGAAAAGCAGCAACTGGAAAGCCCCAAGGAATAGGCTCGACTTTCATTTTGTTCTTGTCCTATAAACCTAAAATCCTTGACAAATCTTCCAAATCTGCCACAAATGTGGATCTCTCAGATGAGTTTTCAGTATTTGACTTTTAAATATGGACATATAGATGGCAAGAAATACTGGGCCTGGGCTCCCGGGAATGAGGATGAGTGATTAGAGGCTATGGCTACGGACAGCAGTGGGCTGCATGGGAGAGATCCATGGAGGTCCCCTGGTGGCTGCTGTCCAGCCAGCACACAGAGGAGAAGCAGGACAAAGAGTCCAGGAAAAATGGAGCCATCAAGAGCACTTATATGATGGTACTTTGGGGGAAATGGAATCATTTTAGAAAGATATTGCATTAAAAAAAAAAAAAAGAGAGAGAGAGAGAGAATGCAACACTCCAGACAGGTGTTTAAGAGAAGCAATGTATGTATGGTATATTACTGGGCTCAGGGAACAAATGTACAAAGCCATGATAGTGCAAAAACTAAAAAAGTTTTACCAAAAGTACTTGTAAAACCCGACTGGGAGGATATGAGAAGGCAGACAGGGTATAAGAGCTAAAGCTTCATTTCTTTCTAAAAGGAAGTAAATATAGGCCATATTTAAAGTGGTAAGCTAAGACAGCTGTCTATAAGCACATTAACTAGAAGTGGAAGGTTTTCTAGCTGCCCAAAGAATACAAACGAATTGACTGCATCTGGGGTGTGGGCCTGAAGGGTGGGAGGGGCAGGCCAAGAAATATTTCATGCATTATAAATATTCTGATGTTATTCTCTTTTAAAAAATTACCATGTGGATGTAGTACTTTGAGAATTTTTTGAAGTATATAAATATACATTCTCAAACATTCCCTGAAGTCCGGAATCAGGAGGTCTGGAGTCATAGGAATCTGCAGTGTTAAAAAGCTTACCACGTGATTCTGACAAAGCTAGTCTTGTCCTCCACTTTTACAAAACCGACACTGTGGCAGCAGTCTGTATAAGAGCAGTACCATTGATCTGCTGCACCGAAGAAATGCCAGGGACTGAAGAACCCTAAGATGCTCCTCCAGGGCCCTTGCCTGTGATCTTAGTAGGGAAATTGGTAAACACCTTAGAAGAGCCAGTAAAAACTAACAGACTGTGGGTGACTTTCTATTCCTCCCCTGTCTGGGAGGACTTCGTGGATAGGTCAGGTTTCCTGGCTCCTATCTGGGCTGCAAACCAGGAGCCTTGATTCAGAAATTAGCCTGGGGAAAAAACACGAAACCTCACAAAGTGAGGGAAGCCTTTTAACTGAAGGATGTTAGATAAACATCTCTTCCACTCTGTGGCTTCCATGTAAGTCATGTCACATCAAACTTGATTTTTAAAAGACTTTAAAGAATGTTAACAGGGTCTCTTGTGCCTGATGGCGGGGACGGGTAGAATACTTAATAATCAGAAGGTAGATGTTTCCTGGGCATCACAGTAATTTGTTCTGAGAAACCTTCTCCTGGAACATAATAGAACCATTGAGAATCAACTCAATTAGTTGTCAAAAACCAGCCAGAGGCACAGTACCCTCGTTTATTCCTGTCCTGTATTTCTCCCCAGGAGTCAGGGCCAATGGAGAAAGAATTCTTCAAACGCCCTGGTTTCTCTTCTGCAGGACCCTGGGTCAATCTTTCAGCCCAGTGGATTTTTCTTCATATCCACGCAAACTATTGACAGCTTTCTCTAAATTAGAGATCACCTACAGCTAGAAAAGTTGACTAAAATGTTTTCATGCATATGTCAGTGTCAAATGAGATGGGGCACTTTTAAACTGCGATTTATCTTTTAAATCTATTGTGTCTATTATTTTTCTTAGGTCTTGAAGTTTACTTTAAATAAGAAGTCACTGCAAAAGAGGAAAATACTTTTAACCCTAACAGGACCTTTTTAAAGAATTTCATCTAGCAACTGGAAAGCTGTTTTTTTTTTTTGCGTCAGTGGTGAGTTATCTAATCCAAATATCATTTACTGGGCTGTATTATAAGAGACTAACTAAGAATTTAGCATGTGTAAATTTTACTTCTTCATGTACAAGGGCAACCATCCACCCATCCATCCAAGCACTTATTGGTCCACCTACTATACGCCCAGTGCTACTTTAGGTTCTAGAGGTACATAAGTAAACAACCTCAGTCTTGAAGTTCTGTTCAATTGCCTGAGAAGTCTTGAGAATGGTTTTAGATAGAGGTATATGAGAATTGGTGATACTTTGGTTTTTTGATGATATATGACCATGTATCATTCTTTGATGCCTGATCATCTTTATCACCCGTGACTGTCATTTTGCTACGCATGTCACTGTAACACACGCTGAAGATGAAATGCTAAAACATTACCATACATGTGGCGGCATGGAAAGCTCTGTCCAGGTCTTTCCTGTGATCCCCCCTTTCATGTGCTACTTACTGCCTCTTGTAACAGCCTCCCCACCAGTCCACTAGCAAACATCTCTTCATCATCTGAAACCCAGACACCATCCTCTGAGGGTTCCCTCACACATCTCCCCCCAGAATTCATTCACTTCCCCTGTATTTTTTCTCTATATAAATACATAGTTTTATTATTGTATTGGTACAGTCCTTAACATACCACTGTACACTTCTTGAGGGTAGAAACACCAGTCTCTTCAGTTTTGCATCCTTATGAATTAGCAAAATGTCTGGCACATAACAAATATCCTCTGACTGAACCTAAGCACTATTCCTCCATGTAACTTGTAGAATGTCATAGAACTGTGTTCACATTTGTTTCTAAAATCATCTCAGAGTTAGAGGGAAACATTAAAATTTTTTTACTATGTAATAAACATTGCATTTTGTTCTAAAACTTTTTTCCAACAAGGGGAATTTCCATCCCTATAAAAGCCTAGTAACATTATATAGTTAGTGACAAGCTTTTCTTTTTAAAAATTTCTGTTGCTGACTCCCTCACTGTCCTGATCTTGCCAATATCATGGTATTAGAGATTCATCATGCGGTGTTGCTATTGCTTTTTCAGATGTCTGCAGCCCTTCCTACAAGTGAACTCTGTAAGAGCCAGGCTCATATTTTCCATTTTTGCAGCCCTGGTGCAAGATAGTGATCACTACACCAGGTGCTCAAGACGTATTTGCTCAGTGCATCAACAGAAGACTACACAGGAGACAGTGAATGGATTTAAATCCCTGGTTCTCCTCCGCCACTAGGAACTTCTTTGTGATTTTCTTTAATGAAGAAAACCTGTGGAATTCTAAATAAAGCCTTAACTTTGTTGTTGAATAATGCTCCTGAGATTGTGTAGGTGTGGCAAATTAATAACACGAGTAGGAAAGGAAAAAGATTTACTGTACAAATATTTTTACTTTATTTTGTCTTTTAAATATACACTGAGAGAAGTCTTTTCTAGTTTTGAAACATGGAATACTGGGTTGGATCAGAGAAAGATAAATAGGTCCTTTATTCAGAAAAGAAATAGATTTGCCAAGTTTTCACTGAAGTTCAAAACTCTAGGGATGCTTTTCTTTCTTCTAAACTGCTATTAATCCCACAATTTTCTTCTGTTCTAATAGGATAATTTTAATCAATGTTTATGGGGTCTTTTTGGTAGCATAAAGGTGTGGATGCCTAGTAAAATATCACCAGACGAACAGGGGTGTTGGAGACTATTGCTCATGTAGAAAAGTATGTATCTGTGATTGTTACAATAGTAGTGTTTGCAAAATGTGGTTAGCTTTGAAACTGCATCTGAATTTTTAGGAGATGTATATATACATGTATATCATTGTCACTCATCATCCAATGGCAGAGATTAAATGGACTTGGGCACCATGTGAAAAATTACTTGTGCAGAAATTGTTTCATAGATTATAATATAGCATTGGTGATTGTTAAAACTACAAATGTCAGATGAAGACCTCAACTTTATGTTGTTCCTCTACACACAAACCCTTCAAAAACTCATGAAGATCAGTTCCTAAGTATGTAGGTCAGAACTTTCCCCCCAAAAGTAATTCCATAATTTGTATATCTTACTAGTACCCTTTGACTTTATAAAGTTCATACTTGAAATTAAATCAATGTTGTGAAAAATGTAAAAATGGTGATAGATCATATTTCTTTGCAGATATAATTACTGGACTATATAATACTCTAAGGCATGTTAAAAATAACACCACAAAATTCTTGAATCAGCAGAAGCTGTGCTGAATCTTGTGCAGAAGCCCAGATTCAATTTCTTCAGATAAGGAAATTAATATTTATAAGTTATAGGACTCATTCAAGGTCATGGGGCAGGCAGGGGAATTTAAAACCAGTCCTAGTTCATTACTTTTTTTCTATACTCTGTGCTCTTTTCATATTTTACCTTTTCCTGCCCTTAACAATTTGCTTCTCTATTTCCATGTGAAATTAATTTCAATTACAATTTAGATGGATATCCAAGTAATTATATATGAAATTAATTTGTAAGGACTAGAAAAAAACCCATATATTAAAATATTGTACGGAGACATAGAAAGACTAATGCCATTTAAAGATTTTCTCTGTGAGCACGAGAGAGGCATGCATCTTTAAATATAACCTGGGCAACTTAGCATGAGAATATTATAAGATTAATATAGATTTTAAAATACCAGTGGTTGAATGTAAGTCAGAAAAATGGGAAATGTTCATCACCTCTCTGAGAAGGAGGTCTGGAGATAAATTTAAAAATTATCAATCTCAAGATTGTGACAGTGCGTGCAGCAATCACAAGGGACAGTCTGAAGTAGGAGGAAAGATAGTTTGCAAAGTTGTTTCCCAATTATTTCAACTCAATACAGTTAGGGGACTACAACTTGTGATCTTCTGACCTTTGAACTAAAAGCACTAATGCAGCTCCATCCGTTCACCGTGAGAAAAAGATGCGCAAAGCCCTGTTCTCCAGCACGGAGGAACTCACCCGTTTCCATTTTTCCGTCCTGTGCGGCAGGCCCGTCTGGAATCACACTTTTCACCTGCAGAAACTCATCAGGCTCATCTCCCCCAATGATGGTAAATCCAAAGCCCATGCTGCTCTTTCTTAGGGTGGTGCTGAGGAGCGTTCCCTTCAACTGTGATGCATCCCGGGTGAAGAGCGGTTTTTCTGCATGGGCCGATGCAAGTTAAAAAAAAAAAAAAAAGTGTATTTAAGGCAAGTTGTCAGGCAAAGCAAACAAGCAAACAAAAAACTGGCCACTGAGCAGTAACCCCAGGCGTGGGTGTGGGGGTCTTGTACCATACGTGCCAGCCCAGGTGATTGCAAGAGGAGCTTCTGACAGTTACAGAGCAGTCCCAAGCATCCAGGCAAGAGGAAAGGCTGCTCAGCTCGGGGAGCGACTCTTTGTCAAGCCATCATTTCCATTCGCTATGTTAGCCTTCCTGTGTTTAACAAGGGTTGCATCAACAGGGTGCCAGAGCCCTCAAGTGAAGAGGACAAGGAGCCCAATATCCAGACACATCTGACAACGTTCTGCTCCTTGCTATGAATGATCCCAGGCAAGAGGCATGTATGTTAGAGTGGCCCAGACTGCATAGAACCTTGAAGAAATAGGAGAAGAAAACATCACAATGGAGTGTTTTGCTTGTTGCTTTAAAGAGAATAACAGCACAGCACTTAGGCACCGTGCAAGTGTCACAGGCAAAGAAGCAGTGGCAATGTGACCACATATCCTAAGGTCCCAGTTGTTCAGAAAGAGTGCCTGGATGTGAGTCCGAGGAAATGCTAGTTTACAGCCCTAAGTCATGAGATGCTATGAAGGATGAAAACCAGATAAACAAAATGGTGTTCTGCGTACTCTAATGTGTGCAAAGACAAGCTGCTACTTCTAGACATAATTATGAATGGAAAGGTAACACATTTTTAACAATATCCTGACAACTCAAATCCTATGTCTAAATAATCAAAACAGAACTTGAACCCATGCAAATAGTTGGACAGCCAATTTGTTATGTGGTAGGTTTTCCAGCTATGATTTGCAATAAATATATTTCCAAGCATATTTAATGCTTTAAAAATAACAGGCGTACGAGGAAACAGAATTAGCATCTCCTCCAAATCTCACCTCAGATGGGTATTTTATTTGATCTTTCTTTAGTTGTTGCTTTGGAGTGATTTGATGTGTGGTATGTGGTAACTCAGGTATTTCGTACGACACTTTTGACATATTGGGGTGATGTATAATAAACTGTAAAACAATGAGACGTGGAGTTTTACTTCATCTGTCGGCTTCCATATCACATTTAGCTTTATTAGAAACAGAACTTCTTTGAAATATAAATGGAAAAGAAGCCACACGTAATCTCTCCTCCATTTATCAGACTTGTCCCTTAGAGACCTTTGCATTCATGTGATATACACCATCATGCTGTTCCATGTGGTGACCTTGTCGTCAGGCTCCTGACTCCAGAGCCTCTTTTGTTTGTTTTTTTTTAAATAAGCAGAAGCCATAAGCCGTGAAAAGTGTGTGCCTGTCCCATTCTGCGACTCCCAGCCTCAGTCAGGTCTGCATGTGGCCTGGGGACCTACCGAGTGGCCAGGGCCTCCCCACATGGATGCGCCGACAGAAAGACAAATCACTCAAACTGCAAGACCTCTCAGGGACAACGCAGTGACGGGTGGATTTGGGCCTAGGTAATGTTGCGGCGGAGCTGCCTACTGTCACAAAGGAGAACAAGCCTTATTCTTGTGCTTGGTCTTCAGAGGACAAACTTATAAGAGTCTGCTTCTCTGCAGTGTACAGTGCAACTGTCACAACCCACCAGGGCCACTGGCAGAGCGCTACACTTCCCTGGAAGGGACTCCCAAGGCTTTCTCTAATCTCTGGGCACAGCTGTGTTAGTTGGGGAATACTGCAAACCCCCAGCTAAAGCCAACCCAAAGGACTGAGGCGAGCAAAGTAAGTATTTGAAATGGCACTGGCCAAAGCAGAGAGTTTGTCACACAATGTCCCCTTGCACACCGCATGCAGGCGTATACAGTACCTCGGAAACCTGGGGCCTGCAGGGGCTTGGTTCCAAGTTCTGTGTGGGGCATGTTATGCTGCTGCAGCTTCCTTTTTGCTTCCAGGACAGGGTTTTCGAACTGTGTTCTTCTATTTATGTGGCTAAAAAAAGAAAATTTCAAATGAGGATAACAGCAGCAAAACATCACTGAAGAGAATATACGGATGCTCTACATGGAGCAGGTGATGAAAGGACACCATATCTGACTACAGCCAAGTGCCTCACCCAGCATGCAGCCAGGCTCCTGATGGGGTGGACTGTGCCCAGTACACGTGCCTGCTGCCAGCGCAGCATTCTCAATGGTTGCACCTTGCTGCTGTGTTCACATTATGCATGATTCAGCCAACAGAATCCAAATGTGACTGCTTCCTGGTCTACTGTGTCAGGGTGAGATGGGTCTGATGGGTTCACATAGATGATCAACCAGTGAAATTTATACTAAGTAGTATTGAAGAATATCATCTTAGCTTTGCAAAATCCTTATCTTGGATAGGATAAATATGAAGTAAACTCGGTTCATTGATGGTAGAATAATCAGAGCTCATACTTTTTAGAGTCAGACCTGGAATGAAGGGCTGGGATCCAGGAGAAAGGTTGTCAACTTTATAAAGGAAAGTTACAGAATACCGATGAACAAGAGATGCTGAAATGCATCAGCCGTGGATCATCCACAGTTTACATGGCGAGATGGCAAACTTGTAAATATCAGAGAGAAAGTGGTAGAAGCAACTGTAGCCCAGGTAACCTGAAGGTGTATTCCTGCATAGCAGCCTGTGTAAAAGTTAGAGTTTCTTGTCGGGGAGAGGAGAAACCAAGATTCCCGCCTTGTGGTGGTGGCCACGTTACACTTTCTCTAGAACATAAATGGACACGGAGAGGACTGGCATAGATATTAATTTTGGTCCCTTGTATAAACAGATTGTGCTGTGAAAGCATGAAGAGGAGAGACAGGTTAGAAAAGGAACTGGCAGTTTCCAAGTACTTAACTCTATGCCACTTACAATATATAATATTCTCAGTTAAGCCTCAGAACAACACGGTCCTGAATTCTAATCATCCCCATTTTAAAGGCAGTGAGATGGACACACAGGGAAGTTAAATGACTTGTTCTACATGCCCAGGAATTGGGAATCTGGGATTTGACCATCACATCTATTTCTGTTTCTATAAGTGATCTCTTATCTATGTATTTTCTCTCTTCAACGTATGATCTCACGTTGGTGAGAGCAGGTATTTTGCTTGTTTACACACACGCATGCACATGAACATTCCTTATGTGTTCTAATAGCACACATCAGAAAGGAGATGGGGCTGGGGGTTTAGCTCAGTGGTTTCACTGCCTGCTGTGCAAGCACAAGGACCCGAATTCAATCCCTGGTACCAAAAAAAAAATAATAATAAAATAAAGGAGATGAAAGAAGCAAAAGTGCCACAGACAATTTTCTGTTATTATAATTCATGTACTATCTGGTGAGACAAAATGGTTGCAGGAAGCATGATACGCAGATTGTAGTATCTAGTCCCTTCTTCACGGGAGGCTGGCCAGGACAGCTGTCTGTCACCTCAGCTCTGGACTTAAGTAGGCTTGCATTCAAATTCCAGCTCTACCACTGGCTCAGCTGTGTGACTCCAGGCAAGTCACCAACCCTGGCTGTCCTGTATGTCCCCAAATTCCCTCCCTAAACTCTGCCGGCCCAGCCCGAGTTATGGTCTTTCCCCTGTGGAAGATAAATAGTTAATATAGGGCCCTATTTTGTTATTGAAGCTATGCTATAAATTAGCTTTGAGCTTTTAAGGTGTCAATTCAACCAAAGAGAAGAGCCCCTCAGACTTTCCAGAATATTTAAGAAGCCAAGCCAGTTGTTTAGAAGGACATAGTATTCCTGTCATTAAGTCCTAGGAACTATATCTTCCCAAATCTCAGAAATCCTAAATAATAGGACCACAGTAAGGAATTTCATGGTCTGTTCTAACCTTACCCAAGTGTATTAGCGGTTGATTTGCATCAGTTCATCAATGCATTGATTTTCCCTATATCATGGACATCTATGTACAGGAACCATGTGTTACTCATCTTTGTATCACCCGACAGAATGAAAGATGATAATTTTTATGAAGTAACTAAATGATGAATGTGTTAAGAATTTTGTTTCCAGATACATGTCAATAACTTCAAAAAGACAAGAATTATCTTCCAAGTATGCCAAAGTACCAGCATTTCTGATTTCCAATCTGTTCTAATTCTGTTCTGCTAGTTCACCATTCATCACACGTATAACTTTATTCTTAGAAAAATCTAAGAATTCTTTGGGATACATATGATAAAGTCCCTCCAACTTGGCACCTGCATGTAAGTATTTCCTTCAAAAAATCAATGAGTAACCATATGCTTTATGGACACTTGGAAATATTCACTTTTCCATCAAAATGAGTTTCTAGAGTTCATGGAGAATGAAAAATACCAAGAACTAGTTTGGCATGGGTTCTACCCTACAAATAGTAGAATTAGTTGCCCTGTGCTAATTGCTATAGAACTACCTGGGTAGATTTAGTTGCCCTGTGCTAATTGCTACAGAACATTTACACTGTCCCAAAAGATGTCATTCCTCTAAAACCTAAAATACTCCCACTGTCTAAAAAAATCTCACAATGTCATAAGAAAAAAAAAAAAAAAAGAAATGTCATAAGTTGAACAGAGAAGACTCATCTTTCTTATGCTTACAAATTGGAGGGATTTAAGTCCTTTTAGCTAGGATTTGGTGGTCTTACCACATGTACCAAGGATGTGAGAGACAGATGTCATCTTCTTGTTCATTACTTAGTCTCTGAGTTAAGTACTGTTTCATCTAGCTTCCATGTAAAACAAGAACCTGGGAATCTACTAAGTTCTAGGCCTTTAATCACATCAGCCTTTAATCACAATCAGTCTTTTGTCATATTTTACTCTTCAGATATTAAAAACTAAGGACACAAGATCCATATTCTGAAGTGGGCATATTCTAACAACTCCATTTCCCTTACAGAAGGGTAAAGGCCACGGATATGAGAAGCTTCGATGCTGGATGGTAAAGGCTTCAGGGTATTCAAGGGTGAGATTCTGCCACCTTCTCTCTTTGCCCTTCCCTTCACTCCTCTGCACCATGAGATGAAAACTCACAATCGTATGTATATGGCAGTGTCCTCAAATTTTGGATTCACCTGGGAAGACTGAAGAATTAAATAGTCCAGATGACTCAGGCTAGTTCTCCAAATCAACTGATTCATACAGAATGGAATACAGGTATTGATATATTTTTGAAACAGCTTCCAAGGTAACTCTAACAGGCTTCCGGGTCTGCAGTCTCCTGAATGAGAAAGTGTGAAGAGGTTTTGCATCAGGAGTTTCAAGCCTGGTAAGATTTATGCGCAAGTCTCTCAGTATGTGGCCTCAGAGAGCACTAGCAAATGCTATTTTGCTTCACCAAAGATCTTCCGCCAGCAGAAGTTTCAGAAATACACAGAGAGAAGAAAATACTTGTAGCTGATTAGATGATATGCTGCCGAAAGTAGTCACAGACCAGGGTCCTACTGGACTGCCTTGTCCTTCACTGGGGGAGGGAGTGGAGACATAAAGAGAAACGTCATCCCTGCCGAGCGCCTCTGTGTCCTGTCTGCTGCAGGCCACCAAAGCCATTATGTGACCCCCGCCATTGGTGTCTTCTCCTTACTCCAGCCTCTTCATCCCCACCTCCCTCTCCCCGGGGCGCTTTCATGAATGACACTTTCATATCTGCCTGCTGCTATCACACCATCCTGACTTCACTTGGCAAGTCAGAAATTAGATCTTTGGGTCAATGTCGAAGGCAGAAGAGAGCAGCTTTTAAGTGAGGTCCACAGGCAACATGTTTCCAGTGTGACCAAGGAGGTGGCACTAATTACTCCACCATTTGAGGTCACCAGTGCTTACAAAATATTTGTTGAATACACGCACAGATGGAGTCAGGCAGGCATGGAAAGTGATGGCGCTTGCTCACTGGTTTTCACTGTCACTTTCTCATAACACATACATGGTGACAGTCAGACTTGGTGAGAAACTTAAGGTTACCTCATGAGATTTGTGCAACCTCTGCATCTTCTCAGACGTCCTAAGGATAGGGGAAATGTCATCCCACTTCCGTGATAAAATACTAGGATCCAGGGAGCTCTGAACTGCAGTTGCTCTCTGTCACCACTGAATGTGCTCAGATGCAAAGGCACCATGGGAGGGATTCACGTGGGAGCATCAGGCGGTCACTCTGCAAGGCCCCAGGAAGACTGGCTGGGGATGTGGCCCTGTAGCTTCCTATGTCACCCGTTCTCTGCAAACCCACTTCTTCTGGAGCTTCCTGAATGAACTCACAGAGCGTGGATTTCCTGGCTGGATAAAATGTCCACAGCTTTCTCTGAGCCTAATTATGAGTCCCTGCTCCTGCATTATTACTGCCTCGCATCTGAACCTCTGGACTGGGGCTGTACTGGAGGCCAAACACACACAGCACGCCCACCTTCTCTATATTAACACAAGTCTGAAGAAGGCTCCCTGACAGTGGTGGTGAACCCAGGGTGCATGTGCCGCAGTGGGCTGTCTGTTATCAAGGAACGCTCTAAAAGGTTCGCCATCCCTGTTCTATGATGTTTTCTTTCAAGTTTGGGTAACTGGAATACAAATGACTTCAAATGCAATGAAAATTACTTCCTGCTTTAGAAACTAAGAGAGGATAACAACCCTACAAGGATTCTGAAAGCAGGATCCTGTCACTTAGAGCTTGGTCTCTGTAGCTGTGTCGCGCACATTCACACCCAAACCCCGCCACACTCAGGATGAGTGATTTTAGGGACATCATGTGTATTCTTCGTGCTTTGGAATTTTTTATTCGTAAAATTAGGATAAAAATAATATCAACCTCATAAAGTTGCTATGCATGTTAAATGAGTTAAAATGAGCAAACTACCTGAGAACAGAGTAAGTATTATTATGATCCATCAAATATTGATTTCTCAGATTCTCTTTCCTTGGCACTGTGGTAGGGATCAAGGGAAGAGGAAAATGATTAATTGGGCATAAAGTGTGCCAGAGGGGAGATATAAGAAACAAAAAAGAATTGTAAAATAGAGCTTACATAATATAAGCTATGCCTTACAGTGCTTTCAAAAGCTAAATATGAAAAGTACTAGATTAAAGCAGTGTCTTAAAAATATAAATGATTTTAAAATATGAGCTTTGGATGAATGGAAGAATTGAATCTATTTTACCTGCAGCATTTTTAAAACAGAATAATTGAATACTGCCTCTTGAATGATTTCTTCCCCACTCTAACACTTAAGTGATCATTTTCTTTCTACAAATGTCCATTCATTTTTCCCTACTGTACCTGGAGGAATGGGGTGGGAAGATAGTCACTCACATCTAACTCTCTCTGCTCTTCCTGGGGTCTAGAAGATGATGGCTTTAGGGATGTGGGGTCCACATGGGAGGAATCCTGGCCAATGAAAAGAGCATCCCTGTGTTGGCACTGAAATCCACAGCCAAATCCATCCATATGAGGGTAAGCTTTCCTATTTCATGTGAATGACCTCTTTCCTCTCCAAGCAGCACTGCTGAGTTCCCTACCAATCAACTGGGAATGGGTATTTTACACATAAGGGGCCATTCATCACTCAGGCATTGCTGTTCACTGACTACACAAGAAACTCGAGGCAGACGGCAACCATGTGTACTGTCCATCATGCTACAAAGGCCCAGGGCCTGAAAGATGCATGGACTCAATTTCAGAAAAATCTAGAGCCACCAGACATGCATTAAAATGTTGTTTCTACCCACTCCTTCACACTCCTGCAGAACATCTGTCTAAAAGGTTATTGCTGAGTGCAGGAGGAGCTCATTGTTTTCAAAGGTATTTGGAACCTTTTGCTTCCAGATTGAATGAAAGTGGTGAGCAATAAACTTAGAGGTAAAATAAGGTTTATCTAAAAGGAAACTAACAGACTGCACTATTGCAAGGTCTGTCTTTCTGTATGAGAAATAAAACTAGCAAGTCCCCTTGGACTGGTGTCTCCAGGCTCTGGCTTAAGTCCTTTAGGTCTCACAAATTCACGAATCAGCTTGCTAAATACTGGGGACACAAAGATGAACATAATATAACCCCTTGCCCAAGGGGCTCGTATTTCAGTGAGAAAGATGCACAAGTTGGATGAACACATTTTGCCTAGGGAGTTAGTTCCCCAGGACATGGAATTTTCAGTTTCCATATATAGACAGTCCTCAGTAAACTCAGGGGAGCTGGTCCCTCTGCAAGTGCCTGGAAAAATATAATGCAAGGAAATAACCCACTGAAAGAAAAAACCAGCGTGATGGCTCAGGGAAAGACTTGGAAAGGAAGAGAAACTTTAGATTCTACAAAGATGAAGGTGTTTTGCCACATGAAGGAAATGACATTTTAAGAAGACAGGAGCAGAAAAGGTGTTGGGTAATATTCAGGTCTGCCTAGCTACAGTGTAGAGCAGGCGCACATGTACGTAGGCTGGGGTGTGGGAGCAAGAGGTATTAAAGAGTAGATGGAGGTTAAAACACTAGAAGGGCAGTTCCAAGTCATGGAATGAAGCTTTGTTCTGTATGAGAATCTCCCTACTTCCATTGGGATTTGGGTAGAGTGGATTGCTATCATTTTGAAATCTTCTTCCTGAACAATGTACCTTATTTTCCAATTTGAAAGACTGTAAGATGAGATTCCCCATGTCAAGCAAATGGGAGAGTCTTGGTGCCACCTAGAATTCTCAATAACTTCTGCATTACTCCCTGGCTACCTCCAAGTGCACTAGGTTTTCTTCTTACCTGGGCTATGAGGATGAAGAAAAGACACTGGTGACTGTGTAGAATCTCATCATCCAGGGAAATGACTACTTAGGTGAACAGGATGGATAAGGATAGTATGGCCTGTAATATACCCTACTGTTGAACAGGACTACTATTCCTAATAAATTATTTGAGTTGGTAAAATGTGAAGTCACAACGTAGCTTAAGCCCACTGAACTACAAAAAAATACATAATTGTATCCAATGCTAGACACATAGAGTCATGAATACAGGAATGCTTTGGGGCCTGACTCCAAGAAGTCACAGAATTACAAAAACACTCAGAATAGTTGGAAATCATGGAGGCAGCATTGCCAATGTCTAGAATTACATAGGAAGGCTGGAGTCAGGGAAAGAGGGCTGGTGAGGGAAGATGACAAGACTAGCAGATTCTGAAGGTCTGAAGGTTGACAGACATACAGACAATTCCAATCCATGTTACATCCAAACTCCCCAATATTTCCAAATCCAATATTCAGAAATGAGAAAAAAAGATTTTAAGGTATTATTCTTGACTACTGGGTCTCTGTAACTCCACAGACCAGGGGGGAAATCAGACACACAGCTCCTTCTTTTTTATGCTAGATTGTGATGCAGGAGTGATGAGAAACACAACCAAATTTACAAAATACTTCTGATTAGTTTTAGAGGGAAAAAGACCTCCTAGCTGGATACCTGGAATCCGTGTGGAATCTTTCCTGGTCACTAGTAAGCGTTCATGAAACCTGGGTGTGTGCAGGCAGGAGCTATAAATCTGGAATATAAAAGACCCAGGGACGATAGAAAAGGCATAGAGGGGGAAAAAGCATAAAATTTCAGCAGCAACAAGAGCAAAGAAAGGTGAAAAGAAATCGCTTCCTTGTTGTTTTTAATAGATTAAAACGGAAGCAAGTCTTGTTGCAGAGTTTTACATAATTAACACATGATGTCTAAAATTATGCCATTACTGGATGATCAAAGCTCATATTGACTAGATGATGGCTTCTTCCAATGGTAAGGGAGGTGTATTTTCAAACAACTTGTTTGTTTTTTTCCAAAATACAAATTTATGCCCTCACCTTGGGCTGGGCTTGGGTTTTTCATTCTGAAAGATGCACTGCTGGATATTTTAAAAGAACATTTTATTTTGCGGAGTTTTAAAGTTGCATAGTTCCTGCTCAGATTTCAGCTCTGCCTAATAGGTGCCACAATTTGTTGAAAGAAACAGTCGTTTGAAGAATGAATGCCAGCTTTGTAGACAGAAGAGAGAAGAAAGGGGGAAGGGTGGATGGTAGTTGAGGCTCGGAGCTAATGTTCCTCTATTAAGCAGTTAGTGCCCGCTCTCAGATAAACAGCTTGCTTGCTTTTAATTCACCTGCTCCTCAGAGAGGGTAAACAATTTCCTGCCAATCTCACAGTAAGGGGCAAATGCATTTATCAAGCCCAGCTCTATGTACTGCCAAAATCCAAGAACATTCATTTTACATGTTTCTGACACAATTATATATTTTCTTTTCAAGTGACATGTGCAGGCCTGGCCTATGTCTGATAATCTACAGTGTACTTTGGTAAGGTGATTCTCAATTTCTTTTTATCAGCTTTCATTATGAAACTGGAAACCTTAACAACATTGTAAATTACCTCCTGATACTCTGAAGACAAAAATGTAAAAATACAGAACATTGTTTTGATATACTTAATAATTTTGTTTTTAAAGGACTAAATGATTATGTACAAAGAAGTAGTGACTGAATATGTTTCAGCAGAAAACATATGCATGTATCTACGTTTTATTTATTGAGAAAGTAAGAAGTGAAATGGTAATGAGGGCAGGAACAAGGAGCCCGGAGACCAGCTTTGAGCAACGTGGCTTCCAATCCAGAACAGTATCTTCTAAGAGCTGCCTTCCGGCTTCCTTTATGGCTACTTAGGACATTAATTTCCTGAATTCGTTGTTCTTATCAGCCCTGGAGTTTGAGTATGGAGCACATCTCTGAGATTTACGGTAAGGATAGTAAGGTGACTCTGAGCTAGTATTTATGAATCACATGGAAGTTGTTCGGAGGAAGAAAGGGCGAGTCAACAATTACACAAACGCAGCTGTCTTTCCTCAAGCTTTGGAGAGGGCGCTCTGGGTGTGGGTCGCTTTCAGTCTCGGAGAGGCCCAGAGAGGCAGTAGGGAAAATATATGTAACTAAGTACTTCCTCGTATGACAGCCTGTGAGAAGCCTCCCTGCCAATAGATTCTCACATCAGAGCCTAGTGTGGACTTCTCAGCCCTCTCGCGCTAGGTTCCCCAGCCCACTCCAGGCAGTGCGGAGGGACAGGGATGAAGCAGGATTCCCTGCTCTCGCTGGTGCCTGCCTGCTCATGGGCGACTCCTGTACTTCACCAAGGTCAAAGCCACTTCCAGAATCACTGGTGAGTGGGATCTTCTGAGAGCAAACCAGCACGAGGCGGTTAAGCTTTACTGGAAGGTTGCATCTACCTTTCGCTATTCTGAGAACTTTCCCTGATGTTTCTTAGCTGCAGGCGCCTCATCTGTAAATATCCTGCTCACTTCATGGGACTGGTGGAAGAAGCAAACAAGATAAAATATAGGAAAATGCTATAGTGGAAGTGTTGTAGAAATTTCAGTTGATTTGAGTGCTTTTGGAATATTTAGGGCCTGCGGGCAAAGGTAAAAAGTCTCTTGCCCTGTCCAAGGGTCAGCTCTGCTCGCTGATGCCGCGGCCTCAAGCCTCAGCTTCTGTGTTTATACAAACAGATGCAGCAGTATCTGTCATACAGCATTGTGATGATGAAATCAGTTTTTCAAAATGCTTAATACATACCAAGCGCTTAATAATGGTAAGGATTCATATTTTTTTCTCTGGACTAATTGTAACTAAGTAATGAACTACTTTGGAGATAAAATTTATGCCTGAGGTCAATGTCTACAAGTTACTAAGCAATACTATATAAAACATATCCACTTTGATACCCAATTAAAACTGGAAAACGATAAGGAGGAAAAAAGTTTATGGGAGTTTTTCAAACTCTATCTACAAATATTTGCCTAATGGAAATTTGAACTAAGATCTTTACATTATGACAAACTCAAGGAGTGATGCTTAATACGCTTTCAGACCCCTAAACATGAGTTTCTTCTAGACTAACTTTGTGCAAAACTACTAAACTATTGGTTTATCATAGCAAGTAGCCTTTCTTTTGCTGTTCATAGACCTAGTTAACCTCAGCCACAAACTAGAATTTTCTTGACAATGCTGACATTAATTTTACACAGCTAGATTGAACATAAATGTGAAATTTGATAAATATTTTTGTTATTCATCCATTTTTATTAGCTGAGTCTACTATAAAACAATTTTATCTAGTTAAATATGAAGTCATCTGGTAGTCATTAATAATAAATAATATTTAACAATGTTATTTTCTATTACTTAAAAATGGAAAAAATTTTCCCTTCAAATGTATTCAGCTCTGACAGTTAAGAATGTAGTTCTTACCCTGAGTTTTTGTTTGTAAATTTATCCTTTATATTTCGCCCCTTTCAATGGCAATCTTAATATCAGTCTCATGTCTTTACATATCAAGTGCATTTCTATTTTCCTCCCATAACACTGTAAAATGTTATGTCTATTATAATAATCTACCATTAGGGGAAGGCTTTTCCCAGAACTCTCATATGATGGAATTAAAATCATTAAATTAAAAGAATGGTAATATATGTTACCATTTAGCCAAAGAAAAATAGAAACTGAAAGTAAATACCTTTAAAATTTTAAGCATTTTTGATCATCAGCCACAATGAGAAAATAACAAGGCTTCATACAGGGAAATGGCTACATTAATCCATGCTAATACAAGGTGCAGTGGATATTCCCTGAACTAGTAGACACCCTAGCAATCACCTAATCCAAACTACTCATTTATAATAGATAAAAGCCAGGCAGGTAAAATGTAATTCTGCACTAACCTGTAAAATCAAAATCATGGGTGCATACAGGGACAAACCATTACTAACATCATGGTCCATGATACACAAAAGGAATTTTAAGAAAACATTATCTGCCTATTAATGAAGAGATGCATTAGAGTTTTCATGTGGCGGTTAGGCAGCACTGCATTTGATCTAGTAGGGTGACCACTACCTGCTTTACTCAATTATAGGGTGCCCAAGAAAGGACACAACCTGCTGCTTCTGCAGCATGAGTTCCCACACATGCGTGGCAATGCTGGCATTCCTCCTGAATGTGATCCTATTTACGTATCTATTAAAGATCTTCAAGAGACAAATGCCAGCCAACTACCTGAATTCCTAAAAGAGTTATTTCCCAACATCAAAGAAAAAAGAAAAACAGTGGTGTTTCAGTATGCAGGTCTTCCCCATGCCACATTCTTGGGGAATTTTTAGGATAATTTTGCCTGCAATTTCCACTTTGTGGGCTTTTTTTTTTGGTATTGGGGATTGAACTCAGGTCCTTGTGCTTTCGAGGCAGGCAGTGGAACCACTGAGCTAAATCCCTGGCCCTGTGTGCTAACTTTAATACTGAATCCCAGACCAAGACCTGACTCCAAAGTATGTCACGCTACAGACTATCAGCATGACACAATCTGCCATGCAAACATGAGAGGCATGGACACATTAAATCTGCAGAGAGGAGAGTGGACAGGCTGTAAGAGCTGTTTCTCAAACAATAGCATGGTAATGGTCTACTGCTCACAGCATACTGCCTGGGTGGAAGGTGGGCAGGACTGTCCAGTGGGACAGCTTCTGGGGTCAGGGGCCCTTCCTCCAGGAGGAGGGACACTGCCTCACCTGGGTCTCTGCTCCTCTCCATGAAGGAATGTCCTGCCCTGGCAGCTCTCGCCCAGCCTGTAAGGGGTCTGCACTTCTATGGGCACAGCCTGCCGTCCCAGCTGCCCTGCCTGCCTCCCTTCGAAAGGCTTCTCTCAAGTCCACTTGGTCTATAAAGAAGGGTGGAAGGCAGGAACATGCAGAACATAGTGCAATGTCTCTACCTGACCTTCCCGCTGCTCTTCTGTAAGGGTGAGGGCTCAAGACAATGGATTGTTTACCTCTCCATGCTCAACCTCTCCAAAACACCTAAGCAAGGGCCTCCTTTGATTTGTTTGGTTCATAAAAAATGCTAAGCAACAACCCAACCAACCCCTCCAAAAAGGTAGTCAGATTATAATCATCACTATAAATATAATCTCCAAGAAAACTTGATGCTAGAGTAATACTTCCTTTTAAAATTATTGACTTTAGGACTATTTCTCATTATAAATTATAAACATTATTTGTGAATAATAACATTTATATATAAGTCTGACACCAGGGAGAATAATTCATTGTTATTTGTAAAGTTCACTCTGCTACTAAACCAAGTTAAATCTCTAAATACTTAAAACATTCTTTATTTGGCATTAAGAGATTTCTGGTATAAAGTAGTTTGTGAGATCAAACAGTTGCTAATAAAAGAATATTTAATTATAGAGTCAAGTTTTCTTCCACCCGGTGGAAATGATATTAGAAGTAGGAGAGGGTGACCAGGACACAGCAAATGCCTACTATGTTAGAATCAGCCAGCAATGTGAAGTGTCAATTGGCTCAGCATTTCTAACATCAGACAGTGTCTCTGACACATGAAGGGTGAACAGTAGCACCCAGACCTCTGCTGGATGGTAATGATGAGAGGGGTATTGGTATGGGAATTCATTTTGTTTGAAAGGATCATATATGAAAAAGTTTGAGAGTCCATGGTATGAGGAGGGAAAGGAAATCACAAACCTTTCAAGTAACCTCTCATTGGCCCGTAGGTCTAGGAAAGTGGGTCAAACACAGTTGAGGCTTACTGCCCCTGAGCGGCCAGAAGCAGAGCTCCCCCCAGCACCAAGGAGGTGAGCTCCCGGGTGACAGCAGTATACCCGCCCCCGCCCCCCCAGCTCTGCTGAGCCACTACCTGGATCCACACCGCAGAGCTGCAGGGGTCATAAAGGACATTGTTCTGAGCTCCAGAACACTGAGCACAAGGGAACAACTGAAAGAGGGCCACTCTGAGACTTCTTGATGAAAACTGAAGCCTACTGGAAAAGTGAAGAGAATCTCTGCAAAAAAGGCACACCAGACCACCTTAATTGGGGGAGCAGCAGTGTGGACCAGAGCAGTTTGGCTGCAAGCAGGTCCCAGGTGGGGCTCCTCCCTGACCCCAGAGGCTGGGGCACACTGGCCCAAGTCAAGGGCCTGCCTGGAAAAGAGCTGCACAGGTGCACAAGCAGCAACTAGAGGTTCCCTGATACTATGAGTAAGTGCGCAAGACCCTAGCCAGAAGCCTGCTCATACCACAGGAATTGGGGTGCACAGCCCCCAGCCAAAGGCCCGTCCAGACATCAGCTACACAGGGCCCTAGCCAGTGGCACATCTACATACCATCCCAGGTGTGCACAGGCTCCAGCCAGAAGCCTACCCAGACAGCAAGTCAGCTCAGAGATCCAGAAGGCCAGGAATCCTGAAACCAAAAGGGATCCTGAACCCAGGAATTAGTGTACTGGTGGGCAGCAGGGAAAAGGCACTGGTGGCTTGGTAAGAATTGAAGATAACTGGGTGGGTGAGCAAAAAGTTGCCTCAACAAAGGCATAGCAGGCTGCATCTGTTGAAATGAGAAGACACATAAACAAGTCTCAAAACCAGACTTCCAGATCACTTAAGACAACCCGAAAGGAAACAAGATGGAACAATCTGATCCTCAATCACCTGGACTCCCTGAACTGGCAACAAAAGAGGATTTGGAAGAAATGAAATTAGAAATAATCTCTCAGATAACAACAGAGATTGTGCCCATAGCACAGGACATGATTAATCTAGAGAGGAGCTGAGGAACATGATGGAATCCCAACTCAGGAAACAAATGGAATCTATAAAACAGATGCAAACAGATTTCCAGGAGATTAAAACTCCATTGAAAGTTTATGCAGCAGAATGAGCCAATGTGAGGACAGAATTTCAGATATAGAAGATAAGATTGAAATTAGTGACCAGGAAAAGAAAAATTGCTTTAACGTTGTAAGGGACCACGAGAAATCGATCCAGCAGCTGCTAGACAATGCAAAAAAGAATAACATAAGACTGATCAGAGTCAATGAAGAAACAGAAGAGAGTGTAGATGACACAAAAAAACTGTTCACAGAAGTGATGGCAGAAAACTTCCCAAGGAGGGGAAAATAACTTGACATACAGATCAGTCAGGCATATAGGGTTCCAACTAGCCTTGATCAAAAAAAAATCTACACATATGCATACAATTTTTAAGATTCCAGAAACCCAACAGAAGAACAAAATGCTACAAGCAGTTAGAGAAAAGAAACAAATCACATACAAAGGAAAGCCCATAAGAATTACAGCAGACTTCTCAAAACAAACCCTCAAGGTAAGAAGAGCTTGGAGTGATGTATTTCAAGCCCTAAAGGAAAACAGCCTCCAACCCAGATTGCTGTACCCTGCAAAACTATCTTTCAGAATTGATGGAGAAATAAGATACTTTCATGACAAAGAGCACCTCAGGAACTTCATGAATACCAAACCACCACTCCAAAAACTTTTAGACAATAACCTAGGAAAAGACAACGAGGATCATAACCCCAGGAAGCCCAGCAGAATGAATCCATTGGGCATGACAGGAAATTAAATGCAAAGGGGGAGAATCCAACAAAAAGAAAAAGTCATGACAATGATAAGTCAATACATATCACTTATAACTATCAATGTTAATGGTCTCAATTCACCAATCAAAACAAATAGACTGGCAGAATGGGTCAAGAAGCAAGATCCAACAATATGCTGCATACAAGAAATGCACTTAATTCCAAAAGAAACCCAGACTGTAAGTTATAGGATGGAAAACAATACTCCATGTGACAGGAACACGAAAAAAAGCAGGAGTAGCTACCCTCTTTGCAGATCAAGTGGATTTCAAACCAACACTGATTAAGAGAGACAAAGAAGGACACTACATCCTTGTAAAGGGACAATCCAAGAGGTAGGGATGACAGTCATAAATATACATGCACCAAACACTAATGCACCCAACTATGTAAAACAAATACTAACGGTCATGCATAATCAAATAAGCACTAATATAATAGTAGTGGGGACCTCAATACCCCACTATCACAGATAGATTAACTAGACATAAAATAAGCAACCAAATACTAGAAGTCAATCAAACTCTTTCACAAATAAACTTAACAGATATTTACAGAGTGTTCCACTCCAGAAAATCAGAATACACATTCTTTTCAGCTGCACACAGGTCATTCTCCAAAATAGACCACATACTCACTCATAGAACATGTTTAAGTAAGTACAAAGGAAATGAAATTATCCCCTGTATATTATCAGACCATAGTTCGATGAAATTAGAGATCAATGGCAAAAGAAACTGCAAGAATTTCATAAACACATGGAAATTGAACAACACACTTCTAAATAACCAATGGGTCACAGAGGAAATTAAAGAAGAAATCAGACGGTTCCTACAATTAAATGAAAAGGACAACAGAACATATCAGAATCTATGAGACACAATGAAAGCAGACTTATGAGGCAAATTCATAGCAGTAAACACTCATATTAGGAAAACAGAGTGAGCTCAATTAAAGAACCTGATGCTGAACCTCAAGCTTGTAGAAAAAGAAGAGCAGGACAAACCCAAAGCTCATACAAGGGAGGAAATTATAAAGATATGAGCAGAAATCAATGGAATAGAGACTAAGAGAATGATACAAAAAATCAATGAAGGAAAGAGTTGGTTCTTTGAAAGAATAAAATTGACAAACCTGTAGCCAACCTTATCAAAAAAAAAAAAAAAAAAAAGGAAAGAAAAGGCCCAAATCCATGCAATTAGAAACGAAAAGGGTGAAATTACAACAGACCCAGCAGAAATCCAGAGGATCATCAATACCTACTTCCAGAACCTATATGCCAATAAGATGGACAACACAGAAGAAATGGACAGATTTCTAGGTATGTATGAATTACCAAAGTTGAATGAAGAAGAACTAAAAATTCTAAACAACTCAATATCAGTTAATGAAATTGAAAACGTAATTAAAAACTTTACCAACTAAGAAAAGCCCATGCCCTGATGGCTTCACTGCTGAATTCTACATGACATTTAGAAAGGAACTACTGCCACTACTGTTTAAACTCTTCAGTGAAATTGAAAGGGAAGCAATACTCCCAAATTCATTCCTGGAAGCAAGCATCAACTTGCTCTCCAAAGCAGAGAAAGACCCAACCGAAAAAGAGAACTATAGCCTAATCTCACTAATGAACATAGATGCAAAAATCCTTAATAAGATACTGGCAAACAGAATGCAGAAGATCATCAAGAAGATTACACACCCTGACCAAGTGAGCTTCATCCCGGGAATGCAAGGATGTTTCAACATATGCAAATCAATCAATGTAATACACTATATCAATAGAGCCAAGGATAAAAACCATATGATCATCTCCATAGACTCAGAAAAAGCATTTGACAAAATCCAACATGGATTTATGATAAAAACCCCACAAAAAATTGGAATAGATGGTCTCTACCTCAATCTGATAAAACCATCTATGAAAAACCAACAGCCAATATCATACTAAATGGTCAAAAACTGAAATCTCTCACACTAAAATCAGCAGCAAGACAAGGATGTCCACTATCACCACTCCTGTTCAGTATAGTTTTGGAAACATTAACCACAGCAATTAGACAAGAGTAAGAAATAAAAGGAATAAAGATAGGAAATGAAGAAGTCAAATTGTCATTATTTGCAGATGATTTGAACATGATGTTCTATATAGAAGACCCCAAGAATGCCACCAAAAGTCTTCTAGACTTAATAACCAAATTCAGTCAAGTAGCTGGATACAAAGTCAATACACAAAAATCAATAGCTTTCCTCTACATGAACAACAGACTCACTGAGAGAGAAATAGAGCAAACAATTCTTTTCACAATAGCATCCAAAAAACTGAAATACCTAGGAATCAACCTAACAAAAGAAATCAAAGACCTCTTCTCTGAAAACTATAGTACTCTGAAAAGAGAGATCAAAGAGGATATCAGAAAATGGACAGACATCCCCTGATCCTGGGTAGGAAGGATCAACATAGTGAAAATGGCCATACTTCCAAAACTGCTATATAGGTTCAATGCAATCCCAATTGAAATCCCAGCAGCATACTTCACAGACCTTGAGAAAACAACCCAAAAATTCATTTGGAACAAGAAGAGACCCAGAGTAGCAAAAGCAATTCTGGGTACCAGAGACATGGCAGGGAGTATCACAATCCCCAACCTGCAACTCTACTACAAAGCTACTGTGATAAAAACAGCATGGTACTGGCAAAGAAACAGACCTGAGGACCAGTGGAACAGATTAGAAGATGCAGAAACAACTCCAGACATACTCAGCTACCTCATCTTCAACAAAGGAGCCAAACACCTTCACCTGAGGAAAGATAGCCTCTTAAATAAATGGTGCTGGAAAAATTGGGCTTCAACTTGTCAAAGATTAAAACTAGACCTGTATCTCTCACCATGCACTAAACTAAAATCTAAATGGATTAAAGATCTAAATATTAAAATAGAAACTCTGAATCTGCTAGAACAGAGGTTAGGTAGAACTCTTGAAGACACTGACATAGGAAAAGAGTTTATGAACAAAACCTCAGGTGCCTGTGAACTACATAGAACAAACAATCAACAAATGAGATCTCTTCTTATTAAAAAGCTTCTGCACAGCAAGAGAAACCACCAGCAGTGTGAAGAGACAACCCACAATGTGGGACAAAATCTTCACCTGCTCTTCCTCAGACAAAGGTTTACTATCTTGAATAGATAAAGAACTTAAAAAGATCAGATCTCCCAAATTTAAAGACCCAATCCAAAAATGGGCATCTGAAATGAACAGACATTTCTCAGACAAAGAAGTAGAAATAGCAAATAAATACATGAAAAAATGTTCAACATCACTGGTCATTCGAGAGATGCAAATGAAAACAACACTGAGCTTCCACCTCATTCCAGAAAGAATGGCTGCTATCATCAAATCAACCAATAACAAATGCTGGTGGGGCTGTGGGGAAAGAGCAACCCTGCTCCACTGCTGGTGGGAGTGTAGACTGGTGCAAGCACTGTGGAAATCAGTATGGAGATACCTCAAAGAACTAGGACTGGAAGTCCCATTTGACCCAGCTATTCCACTGCTGGGGATCTTCCCCAAAGAATTAAAAGAATCATACCACAGTGATATATGTGCACCCATGTTCAGAGCAGCACAGTTTCTATTAGCTAAAACTTGGAAGCAGCTCAATCAAGTGGAGACTGGATTAAAAAAATGTGGTTTTTTAGAAAATGGAGTACTGCTCAGCCATAAAAAATGAGAAATTAGAGACATTTATAGCTAAATGGATGCACATTGAGGTGATACTCTTAAGTGAAATAAACAGGACACACATGTATAAATACCAAATAATTTCTCTGGTGTGAGAAACTGAAAATGTAAATAAGGACTAAAAGGTATAATAGATAATGTGAAATAGGAAGAAAAGGGGCAAAAGGGAAGGAAGTGGGAGGGGTAGGGGAAAGGAAAGAAGGGAATGGAATCAATATGAGAAAAGGAAAAAATGGAAACAAAGTCTTTGTAAATAGGGAGGGATGGAGGGGTTGAAGGGAGGGCAGGGGAATGGGGAAAAAATAAGAACCAAGAGAGGTTATGTAAAGATGCAAATCTCAAATGATGAATGTCCTCATATTATATACTTAAAATGTACCAATAAAATTAATTTAAAAAAAGAATTGCAGGGCCAGGGATTTAGCTCCGTGGTTTCGCAGCCTGCCTTGCAAGCACAAGGGTCCGAGTTCGGTCCCCGGCACCAAAAAAAAAAAAAAAAAAAAAAATTGCAGCTTGAATAGTGTGAATGGGTGTGCAGAGGAGGAGGGAGCAGCCAGCCACTCGGCATCAGAAAGCCTGAGGGGTTCGGGAGAGAGTAGAGCGTCCTGAGGCCTGTCACTTATTCTAGGCATCAGAGGGACTTGGGACTCAGGGGGCCTGATGATTTTTTTCCATGCTAAAATTGATGCCATAAACTATAAACAGATGTAAGTAAGCTGGAAGGAAATAAGAAGATAAGTCCTTTGTTAGTAAAAAGGAAAGAAAGAAGCGAAAAGGGAAGGGAATGAGGGAGGGAGGACAAAGGAAAAAGAAGAGCTGAGTATAGTCTGGTTAGAGATAAGGTACCCTAAGTGTGTGTGTGTGTGTGTGTGAGTGTGTGAGTGTGTATTATCTTTTGTTTTTTCAACACTGAGCTCAAGCTTCCTGACTCACGCTTGTGAATTAGCACAGGAAAATTCTTTGGGCAGTAGGAAACCGCACAAGCTGCTCCATCCACCACATGTCCCTGGAGGACTCATGCTGCTCCCTGGAGCTTTGGTCTCCTTCTTTGTACAAGCCATAATTGCCATTGGGGATAATGGGTGGAAAAGCGCACTAAAGGTTAAATGTGCCTTCCATTTCACTATTCCACTATTAGCACAAATCTCCAGCCAGCTGAGACTCATCTAACTTCCTTAGGTGGAGGATACTGGCCACTTCCTTAGGAGGTGGCCTGGATAATTACGACCATCTAACTTCCTTCCAAATTACCCTGGAAGCCCAAGTCCTTTGGGGACCCCAGGAACATTGCTTCTGTAGTCCTTCTTTCATCAATTTCCACAGGACTGTGGAAATATCAGCAATTCTAAAGAAACACTGTTCTTATTCCATGTAGCACATTCTGGCTATGAGATTAAGGTATGTTTCTTTCCAAACCAAACAGTTTTCCTTAGAATTTTTCAGTTTTTGGAGTATGTTGTAGTCATGAAATTACTGGTAAAACAATGCCAAAAGAAGTCTTATATATTTCATTGAGAACTTAAAGATTAAAAAATAATATTCATTGAGCACTTACTACAAATCTATGCTAAATGCTAAATGCCAGTTCTGGAATGAGATCACCTAGGTTCAAATTGTGTCTCTATTATTTAGTACTTGTAAAAATATCTGTTCCTCAGTTTCCTTACACAAATGGGGTAATAATACAACTCCACAGGGGTCTGGGAGGGCTGAATCAGCTAGTGCTATAAAGCAGTTAGAATACTACTTGGGCTACTGTAAGTGCACCACAAACATCCCCGTCCTTCATTCCTTGCCTCTTTTTCCTTTCCTCTCTTCCTTCTTCTCCATACCCTGCCAATCCACGATCTCACAGTTGGGCAGCTGCAGGGCTAGCACACTGAGCAAGCTGTAGCTCATACTTCTGGCCACTTAGTGATAACAACAGATCTGACCAAATGCTGTTTATAAGCTTTGGAGCTCACCCTAACACAGAAAGTCACCGAGTAACTCCACAACAATGTCACTTGAGCTTAGCAACTGCCACGACAGACATGTGTAAAGTGAGGAAACAATTTCTTTGTTAAATAGATGTTTGGAAGCATAAAAATGTATTCTAGTTTTTAAAGATTAATGAAAAAGGGCCGGGGATTTAGCTCAGTGTTTCTGGTGCCTGCCTCGCAAGCGCAAGGTCCCGAGTTCGATCCCCGGTACCAAAAAAAAAAAAAAACCAACACACAAGATTAACGAAAAACTGAAATAGTTTAAAAATTTAACTTTCATCATAGACCAAAAAAACCCCTGAGATTTAAGCTAGGTTTTTAAAAATTTTAATTTCTAATTGAAAATATTTGATATGCATGCTGACTTTTAAGGAATTCTATACTTAGGAACTTTTATCTTGGAAAATTTAGAAACTCAAAGGCATGAAGTTCCAACTTGCTACATCATGATGAATGCTCACCATTAACCAGGAAATGAATCTGATTTTCCTTTTGCATTAAATGTTACATTGGAGATGTTATGCAGCATTTCGCATACTTTCTGGAAATGCACACAAGTCATGTTTTATAGTAGCAGATGTGTGATATCAAATGGAAAGCATGTAAAAGCTTCACAGGAAAATCACATCTGTCAGTCCCCGCTACGGTTTTAACTCTAGTTCCACGGCCTGCTTCCCTTTCTGAGCCAGAGGGGTCAGCCTGGCATAAAAGCTGTCCCAGGAAACTGCGTCTTCTGGACCAGCTAGTTAAGCAAATTGTGTAACTGCCATTAAAACCAAAATGTACCCAGCAGACATAATTTCACGAAAGAGGAGAGAAAACCACATTTGTACAAAAGTCACAGCTGTTCAACTCTACATTTTGCACCTTTTTTGCATTAGAAAATGTTTCCTTTCTTTATGAACAGTGACAGTTACATTTCTAGTTAGTAGCTTCCGGACTTCTTAATACATTGCTAAGTGCTGCCCTAGCATGGATTTGGTGTCTGTCAAGAAAATTGGGCTAAATTCTTTCTGCTGCTACATGGAGGAGAAACTTGGTTCACCTGCCCTGCCTGTAGAGGCAATAAGATTGTGAGTAAGGCTCACTGCTGCTGTGTGGCTGCATCAGCTCCTCCACACAAGTGCCCATGTCCCCATATTAAGGTCTGCTGAGAAGGACTTCTCTTCTTGAAGGTCTTATTTCCAGTGGCCACAGTGCCCAGGGCCACTAAAGTCACTGGCATATGAGCATGGTGGCCCATAATGCCTGGGCCAGAGCTGGCTTCCCTGGGCCGTGGAGGCAGCATGGCTTCCTCGGGTTGGCCAGCCTGCGGGACGGTTGTGTGAGGGGAGTCCTCATTCTTCCACAGCAGGGCGTCTCAAAGCCTTGCCTGGCCCATCCTGGATTATACACGCTAAATTTATGGGAGGCATTTGAGCAAGAATTTGGAGTCTGGGCTCTGCCACCAAATGACTGAGGTCCAAATTTCACAAGGATGTGTGACAGTGGGTAAGTAAGTTCCTCAACTTCTTTAGCCAGAGTTCCTTCATCTGTGAACTTAAGGTAACTCATTCCATTGCCACCGTGGAGAGGGTTATAAATGTGGCCTAGACTGTTGAGCACTCAGCCTAGATCACGGCACATACTAAGTACTAAACTATTATGTATTTTGATGATACCATGACGGTGATTTTCTTGGGTCTTTCTGGTGCTTGAATGTACTACAATTACAATCTTCAAAGTGAATTTGCAGGGGACAGAAACAGGCACAGTATGGTAACGTCAGCTACAGTAGTCAAAACCTGGCCACTTAGACTTTCTTCTGCTGTTGATTTCTAGCCTCCTATTTGACTGTGTGTAGCAGACAGGAAAACGTGTATTTGTGTCGCTGGGCCAGAAGCACACCACTGACTCCCATCTGGCTGCTGGGCTGGTGACAGAGACCACTGTGCAGTTGTTGGTGTGTTCGAGGAAGGGCTGTCGGTCAGCTGAGGTGGACGCCCAGTGTCCATGCACACAGGCTGTTCCAGCTACCAGTGGGGTGGGAGGGAGGCTTCTCACAGCTTGCAGCCAGCGCCTCCAAATGCATAGGTGGGTGCGTAATGAAACACGAGAAGGACAGCTCTGCAGAGAATTCACTGCCTCCTGTCAATAATATCAGCGAATCTAAGATTTTCATGATCAGAGAGGACAACAGGATGACTGCCTTTGTTAAATTAACTAAATATCAATATGAGATGTAAAAATATATGATTCTATGAAATACTAACATTAATGTTATCACTACAGTTATGAACAGCCTTTTAATGTAGACAGTTGGTATTTTATAATTTTGGTAGCTATACTGGAAAAGTTGTTACGGTAACAAAGTAGAAATCTATTATTTTTTGCTGTAAGATTATTTTTTCAACTAAAACACCCTAAGAATTGAAAGCAATGAATAACTAATGTTTACATATGTATTAATACAATTTCCATAAATAGGACTATTATTCATAACAATATATATATGGAGAATAAGAGCATAGTGGATGTGAGAGATACAATTGAAGTAACCATGTAAATTAGTGTACAGTAATTAAAATACTTGACAAATTGTCCTTGTTGTGATAGAAGCTACTCTTCATTTCAAATAATGCCTACATTATTTAAGTAAATTGAAGTGGTTTAATTGTGTTGGTGAATTTTTCATACAGGAGGTTTCTGAGAAATATTGGGGGATAATATTCAATTTAACTTTATCGTTAACTTGGAATTATTGGCTTATTTATCTCAGTTTTCAGCTGGGACTGGTGTGCTGCCATATCTCATGGTGCTTTTGGCAAACTCTCTGGGCTCTGGAATGGGGATGAGGGCCCATGGCCAATAGTGGAGCTTGATACAACTAGAAGGCGGTTAGATTATTTTAACACATTGTGACCTGTATATATGACCTCACAGTAACCTGTTGTGACAGTGGTCGCGAATTACTTATACAATTATTAAACATTTCTGTTCTAATTAGTTGTCATGATGGAAATCTGAACAACTTTCTGATGATGGCTATCATACCTGGACAATAAAGTGGAGCGATGTAGAGAGAAGTATAATTTAAACAAAAACAGATGAAAAGAACTGTTCAAATTCTAATGATAACAAGAACAGTTTTTCTAGGCTACAGCCAATGTTCAGTATAATAATTAACTATCAGGGGTCTGGCAGTGACAGATCTTTATTGATGAACAATATACCTCCAAGTCCAAGAAGGTAGTGAGCATGAGTTTTTCACTTCAATGAGAGATGACTGGGGTAAGGGAGAAAAGTTTCAGTAAAATACTGTTTCCTCATTGGAAACAAGCTTGAAAGAAATTAAGGAAATGGAGAAACAATCTGAAGAATTAAAATACAGCAGGGATCAGCGAACTATAAGTTTCACACCAAATGTGGCCAGCTGGCTGCTTTTTAAATAAAGTTTTATTTGAACATAGCCTCCCTAGTTCATATAAGTGTTGTCTGTGCTTGTTTTCAAGCTACAAAAGCACAGTTGAGTTCTTGTGACAGAGGTCTATTCCCCTCCCAATATTTCCTGTCTGGGGGTTCACCAGTATTTGGTCTAAGGACAGGGGCTTTTATCTAATAATTCCTCAGGAAAATATAATAAAGAGAGAACAAGAGTCTCACCCTTCAGTTCTCTTTCCGCACCTGGAACCACCTGGGGTTTCAGCTGTAATAGGCTTGCACACAGTGCAGGTTGAGCCAGTGAATTAAGGTAAGCTATTTATTATACTCAGTGTTAAGTTTATTCAGGAATGGCAGCTGTATGATTATGATTATGAAAATACTTGAGTATTTGAATTGATTAGCAACTGAGTGGGACTCAGAGGTCTTATAACTATTTAAAATGATTCTCTTTTTTGTGTTCTTGCAATTAGAGATACTTCCACTGTACTTACCTCCCTTTCTCCACCTACCGGGTGTCTTCCTGCCACTTCACATTAGATACCATGTTAGATGATGACGCATGGGTAATGAGCCAACTCCACCTTGGCTAAGTCTCCAAAGGACACACTATGCTGCCAGACTGGGGCTTCCCCAAATGAAAATGGCGGTGAAAGCATTTGAGACAAGCTCTCAAGTGGGTGGGCCAGGAGGGCAACGGGAGGGTACAGTCCATCTTATCTGCTCATCTCCAGCACTAAGGAGGGCTTGCCACCTCATACTGGCTGTTTGAATATCCTTACAAAAACCGCTTAGTGAAAAGAAGCCACTAATCTCTAACCCTTGACCATTAGTTTATTGTCCCATAGAATATGCTTAGAAAAACAAAGTTACATTTTGATAAATAATGTGTAAGTCTTGTGTTTTTCAACCTCTGCATTGCTTGGGCAGTATATTTCCCATGAGAAATATGTGGGCTTTGTTCTTCACCCAAGTAACTTTAGGAACATAACACAATGGGTAAGAATAATTTTTTTTCTCTATCAGAAGAGGGGTGCTGAAAAAATAATTGATATGTTTAACTTTTAAAATTATGAGTATCATTTGATTTTCCTAGGAAAAACATGTGTACATAACCGAGTCTCTAATAGGTTCTTTCCTTTGGATAAAAGGATACTTAGATGGGAACAGTTCACAGTATAAGACATATTACTGCAATGCAAACTCTAATAGGTAACATAAAATTCAATCTACTAAAAAAATACCGTTGATTTAAAATCAAGTCCTAAAAGAGAAAAAATATAAATTTTATTGTATCATCCCATTGGAAAGTATGGCTGATTTATTTAACTGGTTTTGAAATCTAGTTTAATACAATATCTCTTCTGCAAACCAGTCAGTTCCCAACATTCTGATTGCAAAATGAAAGGCATTCACTTCGCTATCTTTAATAATCACTCATTTAGAGGACAGTGTGAGACCCACTTTTCCAATTGGTGTTTCAGAACCATGAGTCAAAGGAAAGGAATGACAAATTAGCCAGCTGGGAAGGCCAGTAACAGCTAGCGAGTACTGCTGGAGCCTTTGTGGATACTTCAGAATAAGATGAAAGGGAAGGGGGTTGTCAGCCACACACGCTCCATAAATGAAATACTAACACACCTTCACAACATATTAATAACAAGTTAATATCACACTTAGAGACTTACTCAACATAGTAAGTGCCATATATGGGATCATCGATTTTTTCCCAGCCATATGGAAGCTCTGAAAAATAAAAAGTTATTTCTTTGAGTAAGTAAAGAATAGATACCACAATTTTCTAATAAAAAAGTAATAGAATTCAATTATTCATGGGTTGCAGAAACGGTCTACCAAAGCAGAATAAAGTGTTCAGAGTTAGTACCAAATTTCAGACACATATTGTGGGAACCATAAGAAGCAATGATTGAAAATTGGCAGTTAGACACTGAGCTCTCTTTCTGCAGACATACTGCTGGGTCTAGCTGTTTCGTCCATGCCAGGCAGTAGAGTGGCACAAATCACGTTCTCACCACTGAGCGCAATACAGAAGGCAAATTGCGTTCCTGAAAGTGCATACGGCTCTCTTATTTATTCCTATTGTTAAAGGAGCATTTCAGGACAAAGATCATATTTTCAAAACACATTTCTGAAGACAGAAAATTGTTTCTGATGCCTGAAACAAAGGGATTATAAAGTCTCAATTGATATCCTGGCATTGGAGAGAGTTTGCTTACTGTTCACACCACATGGGTCAGAACTTGAATGCTGGCAGTATGCTCTCTGGGCCTGTTCTAAAAATAAAGTCTAAAATTCTACCCATACTTTCCTTGACAATATGGCTCATATTTTAATGCTCTGTGGTTAATTTTAATATATATGCACATTGAAAGTGTCAACAATAGTATAAATGCTATGATAGCCAAAAACATGCTGTTTGAAAGCTCAGCTTTGCTCCATAATATTGTTCTCTCCATTCACCGAGCCTCCATAACTAACTCAGGCAATTATGAAGTGTCATATTTTTTTTGATAGATATTAAGTTCACATGTATAATCTAAAAATTAAGACACACTGATGTGCTTAAGTAGTATATTTAAGAGAAATTTAAGTTTTATTGTTATAGTAGCAATGCATGCCTTGATAGAAAAAGTACACTAATAGAAAATTAGAATCACCTGCAATCCTGCCATCCTGAGAAAACCACTATTAATATTTTGGTGAATGTCTTTCCTGTAAATGTCGATGACTATACACATAATTTTAAAATAAATTATATAATATAGTTGATATCATGTTCAAAGCCTGATATTCTAATTGACAAAATACCAAAGACATCTTTCAGTGTGAATGAAAATTACCGCACTATATTACTTCGAAGGCTGCAAAGGATTGTGGCATTCCAGTCTTCCATCACTGACCATTTAGGACTTTCTTGGTTTTACTTGAATGCATCATCTGTGCCAGATGCACCAAAACTTAAACTTTTATTTATTTTCTAATAATTTTAGTAATGATAGTTTCCCAGAGATAGAATTTGGATTAAAGGATATGCACCCTTTCATGGTTTTGGATATATGTTGCCAGATCTCGACCTTCTCCCTCACAGGAGCCCCAGTGTGTAGTCTCATGGGGAGGTACGAGTGATCTTGTTTCTCTGTACCATTAAACACAGACCCACAATCCCTCATCCAAAACTTTTAGGGGCACATAGGTTTTGGAATTCAGAGTTGTTCTGATTTCCGCAAGTTAACCGGAAGCCATTGCCTTCTGCTCTGTTACACTCTGCAAACTTGGGGAAGCACTTTATAATAAAGACACCAGCATAACTGCACCTAAACGTGTGGTTCATTCAGAGGAGACCTTAGTAAACTCACAACATCAATTGTACAGTGACTTAAGGAATCTTCCTTTCAAAATGGTGCTAGGAGCAAATCTGTAATTGAGTGCCGACAATGATTTGGGTATTGCTGGATTTTCATGTCCTAATTCATTTTAGTTTAACAAGTCAGGATTTGAAATTCCTGTACATGCTCTGACTCCGGCAATCTTAATCAGCGAGAAATACTTTATCACAGTACAAACACCACTTAATATAGGAGGAGAATAACTACCCAGATGTTTTTTGCTAAATCCCCCAAGCTATTGGAGAATTTGGCTACTACCAATAATTAATTTGACAATATATACTGAGTGTCTTTTATAAGCAGCTAAAATGAAAGAATATATAAAGACTAGCTACTGATACTAAATTTATTGTTTGCCTGACTTTAATCACAGACACATATAACAAGTTCAGTATTATTTCATGAATACAACAACATACAAATGATTACACTCAATAACATAAGGAGTGAAAGTCTGACGTGTAACTTACAGATACAGCCCTACTCCATTCCAGTGCCATATAGAATCATTTCATGATCAAAATTTGGGGGGAAGTGGTTCTTTTTGAGACGATCTTGCTATGTAGTTCAGGCTGGACTTGAACTCACTACCCAGCCCGGGTTGGCTTCAAACCTGTGGCAATCCTCCTGCCTCAGCCTCCCAAGTGCTGGGATTATAGACATGGACCACTGCACCTGGCTTGCTCAAGGTCAATTTTTTCAAACTCTTTTATGATAGAAATTGTTCCTTCATTATTCTTTGCCTTTGAATCTTTTTTTGGGGGGGGGATAAATTACTAGTTCTAAGCAATGCAATCCAGGGGGCCAGAGTTCACTGTTTATGTCCGTCAGATTCACAATGCCAAAGGTCTTGGGAACAATTTCCCACTTGCCATCATGAAGCCCACGTCAGAATTTATGGGGAATCATTTTTTTTGGTTTTCATAAGATATTTGTTTTAATATATATTTTATTTTTGTTTTCTTGCTTGCTTCATATTTCCAAAGTAAAATACTAATTCACGCTGAAATAAAACTGTATGTTATAAACTATCTGAACTTTAAGATCAACTGTCAATGGCCCTCGACTCACACTTTAAGACAAAATGATGCACTATAGCTCTAATTTTCTATTACAAAGAACTGTTGTTTGCTTTAAATATTTTCAGTGAATTGTTAGAAAGACATTACAAGAAACATACATCACTTCATTTGTAAATGGGACAGAATAGGTGTAAAGATCTAAAACCAATATTTAAAAGGCACGTGTATGGGTGGTTGCTCGTGTGCACAGATATATGCGTGTCAGTGTTGCTAAACCTGCAAATGTGTTTGTATTTCCTTTAACCACATTTTCCTTTTTCTCAAATCACAAAATAAGCACTGGAAGTTTACTTTTAACTGATATATAAAAACATGGAAATTATATATATTAATGGGGTCACATGTGATATTTCAATACATGTATACTTTGTGCCATGTTTAAATCAATTGAAATATGTCTCTCCTTAGTTATTACTTTTATGGTGAGAGCTTGCAAAGTCCTTTCTTCTAGACTTTCAAAATGTACAGTACATAATTATTATCTATCTATATTTAATATATATATATTATCTATATGGAGTGGCATAACAGAACTTCTTACTGTGTCCAATTACAACTTAGTACCCATGGATTGAGATATTTTACATATTTATTAAAAGCAAAGGAAGATCACAATATTCTTGTTTTTTCCTCACTCATAAAAGGCATAAAATGAAAGTCTTTTTTTTTTTTTGGTACCAGGGATCGAACTCGGGTCCTTGTGCTTGTGCAGCAGGCGGCAAAACCACTGAGCTAAATCCCTGGCCTAAAATGAAAGTCTTAAGATTATAAACTTCAGAGTATAGATCTTCTGGATAATTAAAAGTTAAGAAAGTTAAGAATTATCTTTTGCTATAAAAAATAAGTTATTTGAACTTTAATTTGCTTTAAAAAACCAATTGCTTCTTCTTTAAATTAAGCTAACAAGTGAGAAAAAGAATTTCCAATATTACGCTATTTGCCCAATCAGGCAAGCATGGAGCTTGGAGCTTTGGGTTCCTTGGTTATTTAAAGTACTGTCTTGAACAATACCTAAGGCATCTGAAGATGATTAAAGTCACACTGATAAAAGGATAACATATACTGCACAACAGGGAAAAACAAACACTGCAGATCAGCAAGGTTAATGCTGCATTAAGAACTATTTTAACTGAGATTTTCTGCAGGTCATGGAACCATGGAGGAGCCTCAGTAATTAGCTGTTCCTACCCTGAAAAAGTTTGTGCAAATGTCTAGATTAATTTGCAGTCAGTCATATGAGCTTTATAAACTGGAATTGAATCAAAAGATTAACTGGGCATTCAGTTCTGTATAGAGTCTGCCATAGCCACCAGGTTCTAGTTTCTTTTTACTAAATTGCTTTTTCCAAATATTGTTGTAATCATTATTATTATCAATTTATTAGTAGTAGTAGTCCATTTTTATTTCATAAAATTGAGACCTTTAGAATAGAGCATAAAAAGTGACATTTGGGATACAAGTAGGAAATTTGTAGACATCTAAGAACAACATTTCTACAGAAGTGTGACTCAAAACCTGGAGAGCTATAAGAAGCCAAGAATCTGATATTGCAGGGAATCTCAAAAAGACCCCTTTGTCTTTTGTTGTCTATCTTTTTCACTCAATTCTTTGCCCCTCTGCATAGCTTTCTTTCTCATCTGTTAGCTGGCTATTTCTGTTTGCTCGTCTTGCTTTTTTTAAAAAAATTAAGTTTTAGTAGTCCATGTTTGCAGTACATGGTTACATTCATTGTAAGATATTGGTAATCTACACAACATATCTCAATTCTTATTTCTCCTGCCCTCCACCTTTTATTTTACCAGCATCAGATTTATTTATGTCCTTATAAAGTTAATTATCATATATACAGATCAGCAACCAGAATAACAGGCCAAAAAAACCCATATGAAACACATAAGTCAATTATACTAAATCAAGGCACACTTTTAGATATCTTGTCCATGCTGGGTGACAACAATTTTTTCCTTCTTTTTTCCTATTATCTGTCTTATTTATCACTTTATTTATATACCGAGTTTGTCATAGAAGAGAAAGCACGCAGAATGTAAGCTTGTGTGTCTGATTTATTTCACTTAACATTATGGTCTCGAGGTGCATCCATTTCCCTACAAACGACTCAAGTTCATCTCACAAAGACAGCCAGTATGGCAGCTTCCTTGGGTCACTGACCCATGTGGAGTAAGCATAGGGAGCAGCCTACCTGCTGAACCCAGCTCGCCCACCCAACGGAGAGCTATGAGTGGGAAACAACACACACATATGTTGATTATAATTATACAAAATCATTTAAAAAATAAAAAATACTTCAGTGGCATTGAAATAGATATTCTTCACTCTTCTATATGGCCTAATGCTTTATAAATAACATCTATAATAATAAATGGCCCAAAGTTAACATTAAGAAGATAGCAATATTCTGATATTAGGCAAAGAGGGCACACCTCTATAGTATTCTCACCAAGAATGAATAATTTCATTTTGACCATGAGAAACCATCTGACCATCTCAAATGGAGGGATATTGTATAAAATAATGGGCCAATACTCTTCACAAGTGTCAAAGTCATTCAAGAGAAAGCCAGATAGAAGTACTGTCAACAGAGGGGATGTCTAGGGAGACAGAATGTCTAACTGCCTGGGGTAAGGGACCAGGTCCTGGGCTACAGAAAGGGCAGCTGGCAAAATTCAAACAATCTTTGTAGTTTAGTTAATAGTCTATGTGAATATTAACTTCCTGGTTGCAATAACTGTACTTGTGAAAGATGTTAGTATTATGGGAAATTATGTACAATGTATGTTGAAATACTTTGTACTGTTTTTTTCAATTTTTTGGAAATACAAAATAATTTCAAAATGAAAATATTGAAAAAGCCATTTCAGGTTGTCAGCTAGCCTCTCACACATTATTCATGTGCAGCCAGACACACATGGGACTGAATATATGTGGAGAGTCTTGGCTTTTTAAACAAAATGAGTGCATGGGACTTTTGTATTGATCCTCTCTTTATACTGTGTTGGGTTTTTCAATAGGTATTTCCAAGAAAGTAATTTTATTTTACTATTTTCTGTCATGTTATCTTTCTACTCATTGGGAAAAAAAACAGGTGATTGCAACATTCTTGGTTAAGTCTTGCTGCACTCAACATCCTAGCCGATGCAGGCCCAACATCAGGGTGTGTAGTCTGGGTCCAGGTCCCTCCCTTCCCGTCAGGCAGTCTTATAAGGTGAGCCCCATGGGCTTAATTCACATCAAGTCCTGAGCAGATCCGATCTGGGCAGCCTGAAATGCTCTCCAGAGTGAAGACAGCAGACCAGGTTAAGCGGCATGAAGAGAACTAAGGTATTTCAGACAGGAACCTGAGTGGGGGGATGTTTCCTTCAACTGTTTATTATTTTGCTTGATTTACTTTCTTGCTCTTCTTATTCTTGTTCTCTCTATTCTTCTTCATTTTAAATTGAAGCTCTTGTTAGACAGTGTTTGGTGAGGTGATGACATTACAACAGGAAACAAGAAATGTATTGAGTTCCCCAGGTTAAATAAACTAGTATGTAGTGTACAATATGGTAATACTTAATTCTCATATTAAAGGATTTTCCTACAATATTTTAGATTTCTGCTGTATACTTAGCATACCAGTTGGGAACTATAACTACATTTTTCATATAATTTTTACATAATCATATAATTTTTGCACAATTATAAACATATTTCCTGAATACATTCTTGTTTTAACAAAATCCATACATTATTAATAAGCTAACCATAGACCATTCGCCTAGACAGAAGTTGAAAGAAAAGGGGTCCTTTCAGACTATCATTCCATTCAGTCAGGAAAACAAAGCAAAACCAAAGAACAAACTAAAAACACAAAAATGAAAACAGAACATGTTGTTCCTTTAGGTCCTGTCCTCTTTCCTCAGACACTGTCCACATGGGAGAGTATACACCTAGTCAGCATCGGGGTCACAGGCTGTGAAGTTGTCATCCGAAAGCGTGGAGTGTAAGAGTGTTATTTTTTTTAACGTGGACAGAGTGTGCTACAATGTATTTTACAGTGATGACATTTAATTCATGTTATCATGTGGGTTCAACTTGAGCATTTAATTACTACAAGATTATAGTAAATTTAATAAAACATTGACCATGACCATGGATTTATTTTTTATTAAAATACAGTTGCACAGAAAATTCCAACTACAGTCCATTGTGCTTGGTTGTCCAATATGGACAGAGCATACAATGATAGTTCCATAAGATTACATTGCCCAGTAACACTGTATCCATTTCAGTTCTTGTGAGTACTCTGCGATGGTCACACACTGATGAAATTGCCTTATAGAGCACCTATCAGAACCTATGCCTGTCGCGAAGCAGCATATGACTGTAAACTTCTATCTTAACAGATCTTACTACATTTGAACAGAAAATGTGCATGATTTCCTTGGCAGACACTGATGCATGAGGAAACAATGTAGTCAGGAATGTTCTGGGTATTCAGGGGTCCTTTTATATCTGGAAAAGGCTGTTGGTATAGATGTGAATTTGTGCAATACTAAGTTGAATATGGCAGATCTGTCTGAAGTGGCAGCAAGAAAGCATGACATAAAAAGGATGTTGTCTGGGAAAGACTTAGGTTCCTATTTGGTTCAAGTTTGCTTGCTGGATTAGGAGGTCAAAGTGATGAAGTAGGAGGTGTCTCTGCCTCTATTCCTAAAACTCTGAAGAAAGGTCTGGCTAAAAAGAATGATTTGGGAAGGAATAATATGCTGAGGACTTGGAAATGTGTACCTTCTTGAAATTTATCTTAATTCTTCCATCTACCAATTTGTTGTTATTGTTCACTTAAAAATATCATTCACTTAAAAATATTTAAAGAGACACTCTGGACTCCTATAGCATAAAGGCTGACATCTAATTTTCATCTCTCTGCTTACCCTTTAAAACTGTGACTATCCAGCATGAAGGCAAAGAAGCCACATATAACCTATACCTACAACATAATTAGAAGAAATAAAATTTTAAGAGCTTTAAAAGTGACTGTGAAGGGCTGGGGATTTAGCTCAGTGGCTCCATGCCTGCCTGGCCAAGCACAAGGTCCTGAGTTTGAACCCTGGTACCAGAAAAATAACTAAATAAAATAAAACAGAAGTGACTGTGAGTAGGAACATATATGCTCCAACTCCAAAGAGCCCCGCTGGTATCAGAGTGGAGACTGTAGAAACGAGGTATGGGCCAGGATCCTGGACATGGAGGGAGGTGGGCAAACAGACTATGGCACCTTCAGGAAGGTAAATTACCACCCTGAGTGGGAAAGTATAGATGATAACTTTGGGGGCAGAAAACTAGGAAACCGAAAGGGCTGTGGCAGTTGAGCACAATAGGAGACAGGAGTTTTGGGAAGGCTCTGTTTCAGAGGAGGAGGATGATGCCAGGGGAGAACATGGTACTTGAAGCCTTCATTATGAAGAAAAAGAAGAATGGGTAGAAACTAAGCATTGGTAGAAATAAAGGATAACCACAAGGTCCTACGACCCCAGCTTTTCTCTCCATCAAAAGGTTATCATCTACCTGGGGACCTGCACTTCACACAGGCATCAGGAGAGGGTGCTCATGAACAAAAAATATGTAGTAACCCACCAAGGTCCTTGACTTGCCGGTGTGAAACTGCTGTTGCTGCTCTAGGAAAAACAGGCATGGCAAAAGGAACAGAAAATAGCAGACAACAGTCATACAAAGTTAGTAGGAGAAGAAATCAGAAAACGAGAGGCTAAACAATACAGATAATGAAAGTTTGCTTTACTCCATCAAAAGACAACACTAAAACTAAGAACATAAATAAGAAAATATGAGAGCTGTAACTCTGTAACAAATATTTATAAATATAACGCAGCACTATAAATCAGATATATAAAAGCTCTGAGAAGAAATAAAGGGCAGATAGGAGATTTGATCAAAATGCTGAAATAAAAACTTTTTAGAACTCTCTGAAGACTAAATTATAAAGTCCCCAAGACATAATAGATCAAATACAAAATATAAAAGGTTCACTGAGAAAGACATGATAAAAGTCAAGAGAACACAAGTACAATGAACAAAAATGTAAAAAAGAATCAGAGAGAAGTCATCAATGTAGAAGACAGGCAAAGAGAATCCAGTATATGTATAATAGGAGTATAAGAAGAAGAAGAAAATATAATTAACACTTAAAACTATTGTCCAAGAAAATTTTCCAGAAACAAGAAAATCTGTATCTGTATATTAAAAACACTCCCCAAATGTCTAGAAAATTTGTCTCGGGCATTAAATGACAGAAAAAAAAATGGCTAAAAAATAAGTAGTGTAAAATAGGAAAAGAATCAAGTTCACATTGACTCTCAGGAATAATTTATACATTTAGACCTGGTGAAAGAGCATTTTAAATTTCAAAGAAAAAAGTGTAAGCCAAGGATTTTATATATACCCAAGATGTCCTTCAGTTATCTCTCTCCTCTTCTCTCTCTCTCTCTCCTCTTCTCTCTCTCTCTCTCCTCTTCTCTCTCTCTCTCTCTCCTCATCTCTCTCTCTCTCTCTCTCTCATAGTTTACAGGACCCAAGATCCTTTCCTGGATATCTACTTCATTAAACCACGCAACTTCAACCAAATGGCAACATGAAGAAAGAGCCAATAGTAATCATTCAACATATTAAATGGTAGGCTTAAGTTTAGAATAAAGGTAAGAAGAAAGGTGGAAAAATAATATGTAAATACCATGTGTTTAGACAATGCCAAAATAATGCAACTAAACAAGAGAAGGGTTGCAGATGTAGCTCAGTGGTGCAGCATTTGCCTACCATGTGTAAGGCCCTGGGTTCAATGCCCAGTATAGTAGGGGGAATAAGGATAACAGAAATATCATAGTACTGTTTTAGCCAGGCACAGTAATATGCCTGTTATCCCAGTCCTTGGGAGGCTGAGGTGGAGAACTGTGAGTGTGAGCCTTTCTAACATTGTCTCACTCAGCAACTGAGACCCTGTCTCAATACGAAAAATTAAAAAAGGGCTGGGAATGCAGCTCAGTGAAAATGTCCTAGGTTCAATCCCCAGTACTGCAAAATCAACAAACAAACAAACACAAAGAAAAGCAGAATGGAGCAAGCTCACTGACTGATTTTTAGGTAAAGGTGGGAGTCACAGAATGCCACTTAAAGTGGGAAATGAATAAGGACCTTATGAAAGATATTTAGTACAAAACCCAACATTATAAAACAAACTGTTCTAAGTACCAAGAGAAATAAAAAAGAGTAAGGAAAATAGGCCTCTTAGAGAAACATTTAGTGACTGTTTTTAGTTTTAGTTTTGTCTTCTCTTGATGGAATAAAGCAAACTATAACACGCTCAATAAATATAAAATATGATAATTAGAACTAAACATAGAAATGAATGCAATTTATCTCTTAAGATTTTTTAATTGACTTATAAATAAAAATGCAGCTCCATGCTATAAAAAATACACATTTAAATAAAATGATTCAGAAAGCCTAAAAATATAAGGTTGGGTGAAGATATGCCAGACAAAACAAATAGAAAAAACTTAGCATCAGGGTTATGATCTCATTATCAGACTGAAAGATTCAAGTCAAATAAAGGTCATGATGAGAACACAATAGTCATCAATATCTGTATACCAAGGAACACAAACCTCTGTCGTCACGAAATAGTTACTACTGGAGTAGCAACAAGAAATACACCAGTAACAGCACTTTTTCCTCAGTCTAACACCAATCAAACTGATGAAATTGCAGATATAGAAGAACTAAACAGTATAATTAATTAGGCTGATCTTTTGGCTCTTAGGTCCTTTCTTCCTCCCTTCTATTTCCCTCTAATTCTGCACTGCAGTTACAGACAACGTAAACTATCCTGGAGGACACACGGAACAGTCTCCAAAATGGTCTGTATGTTAAATGTTAAACTATGATGAAGCCTGGTTCCAAGGAATACAATTAATACAAATGATAATCTCTGGCTATAATGCAGTAGAAAGTAGACGTTAATATCAAAATTATAATCAAAGCTCCTCCACCCTCATCAAGGCCTGTCTGTGTAGATTCCCCTCAGCCTCTCTTCGGGGGCAGCCTTCCTCACAAGTAGGGGGCAGAACCCTTTTGAAATGAGTCTCAGGATCTATTACCAGATAAGGTAGGTCACAGACTTCCTCATGGCCAGCTCAAGACAGAAATCATTAAAACTATAGAACTCTTGAGTCAAAGATAAAAGGTAAATTGAAATTGCAGATTTTCTAAATGTAAGGAGAACAAAAATGTTAAACAGCAAAACCTGTAGAATATGATAAAACACTAACCAGAAAAGATTTTCATAGCATATGTATATGAAAAATGGGAATGAAGGCAATTTAAAAAGCCATAAAAAGAATACAGTACAGCATATCATTATTAACTAGCCACCTTGCTGTGCAACACATCTCCTGAAATTTATTCCTCCTAGCTGTAATTGTGTAAAGAGTGGATGTTATGGACTCTCACTACAAAACGGTAACTGTAGGGCCGGGGATTTAGCTCAGTGGTTCCTCTGCCTGTTTCACAAGCGCAAGGACCCAAGTTCGATCCCTGGTACCAAAAAAAGAACAAAATGATAACTGTGAGGTAATACATTTGTTAATTAGGTAGATTTCAGCACCCACAGTGTATATGTGCCCCAAAACATCGTATTGCACATGATAAAAAGGTACAATGTTTTATATACATTTTTTTAAAAGCTATTAAAAGCTTAGTGTGGTGGTGCACACTTGTAATCCCAACACTTGGGAGGCTGAGGCAGGAGGATCCCTGTGAGTTCAAGGCCAGCCTATCTCACAAAACAAAACAAAAAAAGCGATTAAAAGGAGAACACAGAAATATGTACACACAGGGAACACGATTGATAAAAGCAAACATGGTAGAAAACAGAAAAAGAATAACACGAATAATTGTTTCTTTTTTAAAAATCAGTAACACAGACATTAGGTAAGGATTGAAAACTCATATATGTAGCAAAGTAGAAGCACCGTGAGGGACACAACCCTAAAATAATAATAGAATAATTTGCCCAAACTTATGCTAACAAAACTAAACACCTAAGTGAAATGAATAATTGGAAAAAATGAAAAAAATGTAGACAGTTTGCCCCCGTGGAGATAGAAATCTCAAAGAGTTTACAGAAGCACGGTGTTAGTTTGCCATGGTAAACTCCAAATGGGAAAGAAAGAAAACAATATGAGTGTCAGGGCTAAATTCCTTTATAACTTGGGTATGCGGAAGGACTTTTTTTTTCACGACTCAAATGTGACAAATGTGACTACATGAAAGCAGAAAGCAATCTCTTGTGCGTCTCCGAGCGGCATGAAGAATGTTCAAAGATCAATGATAAGCAGGGCAAAATACTGATGACATATCCAACCTTCATGTCGGTATGTATTAGTGATGAAGGGCTACTCTTCAAAAATAACTTTGCAATTGAAGGGGAAAGAAGACTGAAATCCCAGAGAAGCGCGCGAAAGCCCCATCTCGTGTCAGGCCAGGAGGATCCTCAGCAGCAGGCCGCAGGCCCGCTGATGTTTTCACCTGGGCTTCTGTCTAGGGCTTTCAACTGTGGTTCCCAAGCCCCTCCTCACAGAACTCGGGGAACTGCATCACCGGTTTCTCATAAAGGACGCTGCAGAAGGCGCAGATGGAGCCGCACCGGGCGAGGCCCGCGGGAGCGTCCTGCTACCCTCAGGGAGCTCCCTGAACCCCGCCCTTCAGGGCTCAGGAAGGCTGCATCACAAGGCGCGACTGAAACATGAACAACTGGGAGGCAGCATGACTGGACGAAAGAGCTTCAGGGGTAGTAAGTCCAGGGTTAGTAAGTCCAGGGGAAACCCAGCGATGTCTTTCTCACAGACACGGCGCAGTCCTTTCCAAATGAAGGTCAAAATGTGCTGTCAGACAGGGCAGGTCAGGGAATTCCTTGAATGGCCAGCTCCAAGGCAGAAAGGTGAAAAAGATGGGAATATGTGACCCACCTTGAAGAGAGAGAGGCTAGTCACCATGGCTTGTCTTGGGGACAGAGTTAGGGCCCTGGAGCTCCTCTGTACCACGGTATCACAGCCAGACAACCACCGAGGACTCTTCAGGGTGAAAAGACGCTCAACCTCTTTCAGCATAAGAGAAATGCAAATGAACCGCACATCAAGACACCTTCTACATGTATCAGACTCACCAAAATCCATAAGCTTGACAACAGGTTCTCTGACAAGGCTGGGGGAAACTGCCCTCCTCGGTCACTGCTGGCGGGTGGAAAATGGGGAGCAAGCTCCAGGGAGGGAAGCTGGCAATAGCTACCACCTGCAGCCAGGTTTCAGCCTTTGACTCAACAAACTCTCCTCTGGGAAAAGTTTCTTCCTCAGCAATGTGAAAGAGGCAGTGTACAAGGCCGTCCACTGCAGCATTATTTTGGACCAAGCCATAGAGGAAAGCTCAATGCTCAGAGATGACAGGCTGAATAAACTTGCTCTGTGCACCTGGTGTAGCTGTGAAATTTAGGAGGAAAAACTCTAGGTGCTGATATTGTTATTAGTGAGATGTAATGCTAAGCAATACACTCGTGTGCTCGTGTTTTGGAAAAGAAAACAAAGACAAGAGAAAGAAAGCCAGAAGCTAAATGAACTGCTAAAATGTGAGAGGCAGTGTGAAGAGCAGAGTGGAAGGAACAGAAGAGAAAGCAGCTTCTCTGAAATCCCTGCTGCCACCCTCCATGCTGGCCCAAAAACTCACATAAGAAAGATGAGAAAGCAGCCTCAAATTGAGTATGAGCAAAAGCCAGTGAGCCTCGTGGTATATAAAACCGCTAGTTACTCAAAAAACTGAATCAAGAGTTGAAGAAATGACAGACTCTAAAACTGGGGTTTCATTGTACAGAGATCCAGAAGGTATCAGTCAGATTTTAAAAAGGGAATGATCATGTTTATAATGCTGTGTGATTTGTTATGCTTTCCTTGTGTGGGGCATATTGGTTTCTGGCGCCTGGAGGTGCTTTTTGCTAATTCTTATGCTTTCTGCATTGTAAAACCAGCATTTAAAAATCTCTGGGGTTGAGGATCCTCATGAAAAAAGATGAAGAAGATAAAGTGTCAAAAACGGGGGGTGGGGAAAACACTACTTTTCGTGACTTAGACCTTGGGCCAGAGAAGGCTGGACCCAGGCCTCTGGAGAGGACAGGATCAGTGACCGTCATCTCCCTAAGAGATGCCTGTCCTTGGGCCCACAGCTGCCCGGAGCTGATGCCCCAGGCTGCTGTGGGAACCTCTGGGGACTATGGCGACTCAGGAGGCGACTCCACTCAGGCTGCGGAGGCGCCATTCCAGGTCAGCAGGTCAGAATCTCAGGGCCAGCCAAGCATCTAATATCAATACACGAAGGATTTAAAAAAATAAAATCTAAAATTTACCGTTGTTTCTATTAGATGAGCCAAATCCTACCTAGGAATATGCCCGAAATGCACTTTCTATTTAATATGCAGCCTCAGAGCACTATTAAATTAAAACACCACTTAAACTAGTGAAATAGCTCAGACAGAGCACAAACCCAGGGCTGTTAACTAAAATTTCCATTAGCAAAATCTACGATGGTGCCATCTAAAGCATCTTCCACAACACAGGGCAGAAGCAGCCTCCTGACAACATTACAGGCCTCCAAATGGTAATAATGGCATTGCTTCTGCCACAGACCTCAAGCCTCCTGGGAGCCTAGCATGCTTCACAGATAGCGAGCTGGACAGTTGTCAAGTTGGGGTGACCTGGGGGTGTCACAGATCCCCTACAATGTCAGACCTACTGAGGTCTGTGGTTTTCTGTCAGAACAAAAAAGCAATCCACATCCATTTCTGAAGAGGATGGCAGAAGAGAGAACAATCAATAAAATACTGATTGCCTCCACCATTTGGGTAGCAAAAGGAAGAGAGGAAAGGATCCATATTTTCTGATGGTAGAACACTCTGGAGCATTTGCAGGTTGAGCACCTGGACTGAGCTCACAGAGCTCTGTGCAGTGTCTGAGGCAGGTGGAGATGACGCGGGATCTTCAGCCGTCCCATCACAGACAGAACATTCATCGGCAAAGGCAATGTGAGCTGAGAGATAAGACAGAGAATTGCTTTTCCCATGGCATGGACAGAGGAGGTTGACTTTTTAATGTGTAAAGGTAACGAGATATCTGATTCCCTATTTGGTATTAATCTAGGGCACTGTGCTGTCCATTAACATTTAATGACAGTAATGTTCAAATTCAACAATCAAACTGTATTTAGACCCAGCCAGATATGTGTGTGGGTGGTTCTTCAAATGTTCTTTACCAAAATGATTTCCCGTCCAGATTATTCTAGCTGGACCCCTCCACAGAGGCACTGGGATCCTGCCTGTCTCCCGTTGGCAATGCAGTGTAGTGAAGGGGGCTCCAAATGACATTCAGCATCTTCACAGGAATGGAATAAATGTTACAAGTACACCTTTAGCTATGTCATACTGAATCTTGACTTTAATAATACCAGCACTGTGAGAAGTACCATAATGTCTATTAATGGACATTGTACGGGTATCTGTCTTCACATATGAGCATTCACTTTAAATATGATAATTTGCCCAAGGGGGAAAGTACTAGTTTGGTACCAATGCTGTACTTCCTGATCCACACACAGAACACTCACCCCCGCATAGACACTGGTATATTTATTCCAAAGATCGGGCCACCATGGTACCTATACATCTTCACTTACCCAGCTCTCTTCTGCCTCTGCAGCATTCTCAGACAGAAGGGCTAAGTATCAGGAGCAAGGAGATGCAAACTTTCTTTGCTAAAGCTATGCAATACAGTCCTGAGGCTAGAGTAATGCAGGGAAATTAGAGGATTTGGAATTAGCAGCACGCACAGCGTAACTGCTTTGCTCGATGGTAGAAGGAGACAAAGGAACAGGGAAAAGCTGCAGGTGAGATTTCCTAATGTTCTCCACAGTAAGTGATCCATAAAATATAAAGGGACCTGGAACAGAAAACACAATTCCCGCTGTGCCTGCAAGGTACCCCAATGCCCAAAGACACTGGGAAAATTCTTGGTGAGAATCTCACCCCACGAAAATTACCACCTGAATTCAGCTGTCACAGGCTGCTTCAGCTTTGGCTGCCTGGCACATAAAGAACTGGCCAACCCCACAAATGAGGCTACCCTGTGGGCTTGCCTGACTTATGTGTCAGGCTTTCAGGAAACACCAAAGGCCCAAGTGAAACTGCGATTTGTACCTGTGGCAACACCTGGACGATGTAGGCATCATACTGAGCTATGAGGCTGGGATGGGATGTGAGACTCCGCAGCTTTGGAAGAGGCTAAAGTAAAACTCAGGCTCTTCAACAGCAGTGGAGCTGGACACACGCAGTAGAGGGCCACATGGTCTAAGAGATGTCACCACACAGCTTCTGACCCATCAGGGCCTTTAGAAGCAAATAGCACTGAAAGTATTATTAACTTTTATCCTGAACATTACCCATTGTTACCATTGATATTACCATTGTGTCAAGGCCTCAGGATACATTTTAAATCTGGTCTCAGATCCTTCTCAGGTTGCATTTTTGGGATCAATCTTGAGCTACACAGATCATATAGACTAGTATTCTTAGCATGAATAGTGACAATTGCTTTTGTTAAACATATTAATGTACTTTTCTTTTTCATGCCTCCTGTGTGTGGCTTTCCCTCTATTTGAGCAGTCATTTAGTTTAGATTTAGGTCTGCTCAAGTAGAGATGTAAAGAGAAAGATTCAGCAATTCATGTGTGACACCCATGTGCCTGGGATGGGAACAGAGAACACAGGATCTGCAGACCTTATGACTCTAGGCAAAGGCCAGGGCCTTTACTTGAGCAACTCGAAGCCATAGTGAGGCAGAGTTAGCAAAGACAGAGCAGGAGGCAGAACACAGCCCTGCCTTGTTGCCATGGGATACCCATTCTTTTTACTACTCAGCACCATAGTGGAGAGAAAAAGGACATGAGAGTCCCAAGGGGGATGAGTCTGGATTGTGTGCCCCTTTCCTTGTAATGCTGCCTTAAACCAAGTGCTACAGTGACACCTTTAATGGGGAAGTCAGAGTTTTCTCACCCTCTATCAAGAGCAATGAACACTCCAAAGCAAAATGAGATTAGTTATGTAAAATTAAAATAACCTTTTCTTATACTTTAGTTATAGTTTGCAAATAGCCACCTGCCTATACTAGTATTAAGTAAAAATGAAGTTAAGTATTTCGATAAATATATCTGACAAAAATATTATAGGCTTTGGTGTCAGACACATCTTAAGTGAGTGCTGGGCTTCCTTGGGCAGCCTCAGTTTCTTTCTTCTGCGTGGCGATGTAAGGAATAGAAACACAGAGTGTCCATGCTTAGAACTCGAAAGCAAGTAGTGGCTACCTGATGGCACCTTCTCCTGTTTGCAGTGCTCCTCCTCATGGTCATGACAGTGGCAGCTGGGTCTGCTGGAGTTGTGAGTGAGGAAGGGACTCGGGTTTATTTTTAGTGAGTGGCAGGTAGAAATCAATAGTATACTTGCCTCATAAGGATTGAAAAAAGAAAGCTTCCTGGAGCTATCTAAAATATGGGAAGGATCTAATAAAGCTGGGTATGGAAAATGATGAGAAAATTATTAGGTTGGGGGAGACTTTTCCTGCTTTTCTATGTAAACTTGGCTCAAGAGTGTCCAATAAGAAACTGACATTTAGCACTTGGGCCTTGGAAACAGGAAAAGGGAACCGCTTTACAAAGAGGACAATGACTTAGAGATGCAACTGGAATGCAGACAGAAAGACACCTGAAAACAAACACAATTCCACTTGATTATGTTTTCTATTTCAGACACATACAAATGAATCTTTTCAGATATACCATGGTATGGACTTTTAAAAAACTAACACGCAGTAAATATTTCTTTAGTTCACAAATCAGATTCACACCAGTACTACTAATTCAGCTCCTGTAGTAAAAACTATAAACAAGACAATAACAATATTTTCATTAGCGTTATTTTCTTTTGTCTAATTGGGTGATTTATTTTTTAGAAAATTTTTAAATAATTAAAAAATCTTTGCCCAAAGGCTGATTAATTATGGCCACTCAAAAAATAATATAGTACTTGAAAGGGAAAGATAAAAATCTATGTTTCCTATACTGTGCTAGAAAAAGGGTGTATTTTTCCAGTTTGGGAAATAAGTAAAAGATGCAGAAAAACCTGAAAGCTACTTTATCAGTGTTAACAGAGGTAAAATACTTTACACAGCAATATAATAGAGATACAAATTAGATAGTTCCAAATCCACTGTGATTTTGGAAATTCCACAGTAAAAAGTGAAAGTCAGAAAACTCAATAGGACCAACAGTCACAAGATCGACTGGCAAGAACTCTGTGGAAGCAAAGAAAAAGAGAAGAGTGGAGGGCAAAGAATCCAGCACACCACAGAGAGAGGGGTTGCCTCTAGTTCTCCGGGCTCAACGGGAACCTTGACAGGAGGAAGCACCCACACCCTTCACTGGCCCCAGGATCTTCCACTGCGGGATCAGCACTGGCATTTGTGAAAGGAACTAGATGGCACTTGGAAACTCTCAGATCTGATCTGTGACATTAATACCTGAATTGCTATGCTCTTTATGAATCAATTCTGTTTTTAGTTAGGGATTCCTGTGACAGGTGCACTGTATTTCAGATATTCCCGGGTGTGCTGAGTTTGGGTGCAGGGGAAGTTGATATTGGCCATACCCCATAGCACTAATGTCCAACCTTGAGATGCCCTAGCCCAGGGGCTAAAGAAGTATGTATGAATCAAAGAAAATCTTTTCCTAAAGATCATGAAAAAGGGCATCAAAGTTTAGTTACATTGCTTTGGGTAACATAGCTTTTTAGTAGCTTTTATTTTTCTGCACCAATACTGTGTGCTTTTAACAGACTAATAATACTAACTTTATTACATTTTACAAAACAACAAATTGAGTAATAACACTTTGCAAGATTTTAGAGTTTTCTTAGTTTAATTTTGTAGCCAACACAATATTATAAACTTTCAAATTCATTCTTTCATATTTGAGACATAGACAAAAATCTCGTATCATTGACACAGAACTCAGATCTCTCAAGCCATTTTCATAAGGGCAAAATTTCTAAACTTTTGTTAGACATAGAATTTACTATATTCTTTTTTTTTTTTTTTTAAGTACAGGGATCGAACTCGGGTCCTTGCACTTGTGAGGCATGCAGCGGAACCACTGAGCTAAATCCCTGGCTCTGTAGAATTTACTATAAATGAAGGTGCTCATTATCACCCATTTTCAGCAAAATATGTATAAATCAATACGGTTTTTAAGCAAATCATAGAACAGATTTTAAAACATTTATCTATTTCCTCAATTATGTATATATATATATACTCTAGGGAAGACAGATGTTGATGTTTTTTATTTCATTCATTGATAATTTCATTTTTGAATATTTGTAACATTCATTATTCATTTAACATTAATTGAATGTGGTGATGACAAAGAACACCTGAGAAACTTCATGAATACCAAACCAGCACTCCAAACAGTTCTAAACAATATCCTAGATAAAAACAATGAGGGTCACAAATCCATGAGGCCCAACAGAGTGAAGCAATCAGACAAGGCAAGAAATTAACAGAAAAGGGGGGAAAATAAAAAATAAAAGAGCCAACAACAGGAAAATATCATGACAAGGATAAGTCAACACATATCAGTTCTAACCATCAATGTTAATGGCCTCAAATACTGATCAAAAAAGATAGACTGGCAGAATGGATTAAGAAGCAAAATCCAACAATATGCTGTATACAAGAAACACACCTAACTCAAAAAGAAACTCATAGACTGAAAGTAAAAGGATGGAAAGCAGTTCTCCATGTGACAGGAAGCCAGGAAAAAGCAGGGGTAGCAATCTTAATTTGCAGACAAATTAGATTTCAAACCAAAACTAATTAAGAGAGACAAAGAAGGTCACTACATTCTTGTAAAGGGAACAATCCAAGAGGAAGAGATGACAATCCTAAAGATATATGCACCAAACACTAGTGCACCCAACTATATAAAACAAATATTAGTGAACATGAAAAACCAAATAAGCATTAATACAATTATAGTGGGGGACCTCAATATCCCACTGTCACAAATAGACAGGTCATCTAGACAGAAAATCAACAATGAAACACTAGAACTGAACCAAACTTTTGAACAAATGGACTTAATAGATGTCTACAGAGTATTCCACCCCATAAAATCAGAATACACATTCTTTTCAGCTGCACATGGGTCATTCTCCAAAACAGACTACATGCTAGCTCATAGATCATGTTTCAGTAAATGCAAAGGAGTTGAAGTTATGCCCTGTATATTATCAGACTATAGTGCAATTAAATTGGAGATCAATAGCATAAGACACTGCAAGAACTTCACAAACACATGGAAATTGAATAACACTCTCCTGAACAAGCAATGGATCCCAGAGGAAATTAAAGAAGAAATTAGACAGTTTCTACAATTAAATAATAATGCCAGTACAATCTACAATCTGTGGGACACAATGAAAGCAGTTCTACAAGGGAAATTCACAGCAGTGAATACTCATACTAGGAAAACAGAACAAGCTCAAATAAACAACCCAATGCTGAACCTCAAGCTCCTAGAAAAAGAAGAGCAACACAAGCCCAAAGCTTGCATAAAGGAGAAAATTATAAAGATCAGAGCAGAAATCAATGCAATGGAGACTAAGGGAACAATACAAAAAAACCCAACAAATCAGAGTTGGTTCTTTGAAAGAAAAAATAAAATCAACAAACCCTGAGCCAACCATATCAAGAAAGGGAAAGAAAAGGCTCAAATCCATGCAAGTAGGAACGAAAAGGGTGAAATCACAACAGATCCAGTAGAAATCCAGAGGAGCATCAATACCTACTTCGAGAAACTGTACTCCAATAAAATGGAAAACACAGAAGAGACAGACAGATTCCTAGATATATATCAATTACCAAGGTTGAACTAAGAAGATATAAAAATTCTAAACACCCCAATTTCAATCAGTGAAATTGAAAACATAATTAAAAATTTACCAATGAAGAAATGCCTAGGTCCTGATGACTTCACTCCTGAATTCTACAAGAAATTTAGGGAAGAGCTAATACCACTACTTCTCAAACTCTTTAATGAAATTGAAAGGGAAGCCATACTCCTAAATTCTTTCCTGGAAGCAAGGATTACTTTGATTCCAAAGCAGAGAAAGACCCAACCAAAAAAGAACTACAGGCCAATCTCCCTAGTGAACATGGATGCAAAAATCCTCAATAAGATATTGGCAAGCAGAATACAGAGGATCATCAAGAAGATCATATATCCTGACCAAGCGGGATTCATCCCAGGGATGCAAGGATGGTTCAACATATGTAAATCAATAAGTGTAATACACTATATTAACAGGACCAAGGACAAAAACCATATGATCATCTCAATAGATGCAGAAAAAGCATTCAACAAAATCCAACACCCATTCATGATAAAAATGCTATAGAAAATTGGAAGAGATGGTCTTTATCTCAACTTGATAAGGCTATCTATGAAAAACCAACAGCCAACATCATACTACATGATCAAAGACTAAAATCTTTAACGCTAAAATGAGGAACAAGACAAGGATGCCCACTATCACCACTCCTGTTCAATATGGTTCTGGAAACATTAGCCACAGCAATTAGACAAGAGAAAGAAATAAAAGGAATAAAGATAGAAAAGGAAAAAGTTAAACTGTCATTATTTGCCGAGGACATGATACTCTACATAGAAGACCAAAAAAATTCTGCTAAAAGACTTCTAGACTTAATTGACAGATTCAGCAGCTGGATACAAGGTCAACACTCAAAACTCAATAGCCTTTTTGTACACAAATAACAGACTCACTGAGAGCGAAATTGGGGAAATAATTCCTCTCACAATAGCACCCCAAAAAATGAAATATCTAGGAATCAATCTAAAAAAGGAAGTAAAAAACCTCTACCTTGAAAACTACAGCATTCCGGAAAAAGATATTGAAGAGGCTATAAGAAAATGGAAAGACATACCTTGTTCCTGGGTAGGAAGAACAAATATAGTAAAAATGGCCATACTTTTGAAAACTGCTATACAGATTCAATTGAATCCCAATTGAAACCCAACAGCATATTTCATAGAACTAGAGAAAGCAATCCAAAAATTCATTTAGAACCAGAAGAGACCTAGAATAGCAAAAGCAATTTTAGGCAACAAAGACATGACAGGGGGTATCACAATCCCCAACATGAAACTATACTAAAAAACCAATGTGATAAAAATAGCATGGTCCTGGCAAAAAAACAGACCCAAAGATCAGTAGAATGTTTTAGAAGATTCAGAAACAACTCCAGACATACTCAGCCACCTCATCTTTGATAAAGGAGCCAAACACCCTCACTGGAGGAAAGATAGCCTCTTTAATAAATGGTACTGGAAAAACTGGATTTCAAAGTGCTAAAGATTAAAACTAGACCCATATCTTTCACCATTCACTAAACTCAAATCGAAGTGGATTAAAGATCTAAATATTAAAACAGAAACACTAAACTTGCTGGAAGATAGGTTAGGTAGAACTCTTGAAGACACTGGCATGGAAAATACTTTATGAACAAAACCTCAGTAGCATGGGAACTAGCACAAAGAATCAACAACTGGGATCTCATCTTATTAAAAAGCTTCTACACTGCAAGAGAAACCACCAACAGAGCTAAGAGACAACCTACAATGTGAGAAAAAATTTTTACCAGCTGTTCCTCAGACAAAGGTCTACTATCTAGAATATATAAAGAACTTAAAAAAATCAGACCCCCCGAATTGAAAGACCCAATCCAAAAATGGGCATCTGAAATGAACATACATTTCTCAAAGAAGTAAAGCAGCAAATAAATATATGAAAAAGTGTTCAACATCACTGGTCATTCAAGAGATTCAGAGGAAAACAACACTGAGATTCCACCTCACTCCAGAAAGAAGGGCTGCTATCATGAAATCAACTAACAAAAAATTTGGGCAGGGTTGTGGGGAGAAAGGAACCCTTCTCCATTGTTGGTGGGAATGCAGACTGGTGCAACCACTGTGGAAATCAATATGGAGATACCTCAAAGAACTAGGATTAGAGATCCCATTTGACCCAGCTATTCCCCTGCTGGGTATCTTAAAAGAATTAAGAGAATCATACCACAGTAATAATATATGTGCACCCATATTTATAGCGGCACAGTTTGTAATAGATAAAACTTGGAAACAGCTCAAGTGCCCATCAACTGGAGACTGGATAAAGAACGTGTGATTTATTTTAATAAAATGGAGTACTACTCAGCCATAAAGAATGAGAAACTAGAAACACTTATAGTTAAATGGATGCACATTGAGGCCATACTCTTAAGTGAAATAAGAGGACACACATGTGTAAATACCAAATAGTTTCTCTGGTGTGAGAAACTGAAAATGTAAATAAGGATCAAAATGTATAACAGATAACGTGAAGAAAAGGATGAAAAGGTCTAATGGGGAAGGGAAAGTGAGAAGGGTAGGGGAAAGGAAATGAAAAAATGGAAACAAAGTCTTTGTAAATAGGGAAGGGTAGAGGAGTTGAAGGGAGGGCAGGGAATGGGGAAAAAAAAAGAACCAAGATATAACATGTAAAGGTACAAATTCCCAATGATGAATATCAATGTATTGTATACCTAAAATGTATCAATAAACTTAATGAATAAAAATATTGAATGTGGTGGTAAAAGGTAGGGATTTAAAGATTTCTCTCTTAAAGGGTTCATTGCATTGTTCTGGGGAGAAACAATGTAAACAGGAGGGATTCAGTAAGTTGTGATGTGCTTTGGTGGAAACATGCACAGATATTCAAATGACAGCATGGTCATTTGCACCCAGGGCTGGCGTGACCGAAGATAGTTCAGTGTCCCTTGAGCTGTGTTGTACAACTTGAGTCAGTATTTATCTGACAATTCTTACTGAGGAGAGCTTGTACTGAAAAAAATGGCACTTAATTAATACTACTTCTGTTGCTATCACAACATATCTGGTATGTTCACTGTTAAAGTTTTCATGCCCCTTCCTGCCTCATCTGTTATTCAGCGCCAGGAAAGAACTAAAGTTAGCTGCAGTTTGCTACTGTGTATCTATGTATGAGTTCTTTACAGGGCCATCTCATGTGACCCTTATAACAGCTCCATAAGGGGAGCTTAATTTGCCCACTGACATAACTCAAATTTTATTTTATTTATTTTTGGTGAAGAGAGGAGACAGCAGCATTGGGATCCCTTTAAATAAGCTTCCTGGGTGATGCTTTCTTAGGATTCCTCATGCTCTAAATATCAGAAAGGAAATGTGGAGAGCCACATGCAAAGAAAGATGTGACCATCTGGGCTTAGCAGCCCTCTGACAGCCGCCGGGACGAGGAATACCCCAGGACCCGGAAGTGCTTTCCACAGAGCTCTCTGGTGGGACACAGAGCTCCTTACTTCCAGATTCTTTGTACTGCGTTCCTTGTCTGATAAAAAAAAATGAAAATCTACTTGGGTTGTACAGACAGATATCAACATACACTATCTCAGCTGACAAGAGACTCATAATTAAAAATTCGGTATTTATGAAATAACACACTTACATTTACGAGGGTACTCAGAGGGAAACATTTAAACACTTCAAATCTTCCTCTGGCATTCACATGACAAGGGAATGTGGACACACTTGGAAGCCTCTTCATTTTATTGGAATTGTAATGGCATCTGCCAGAGCTCACTCTGTCAAAAGTACTGCTCCTGACAGCACCAAAAGGGAACTTTATGTGAGAAACAGGCATCTATTTTTGCAAAATCTATAAAAGACACATTTTGTTTGTATTCACAGGGGCATTTCGCAAATTTACTGCCCAATTAATATGTCATTCTGTGGCGATGACAAAATAATTAGATTCTTAAACGAGTTCCATTTCTTTTCAGTTTTAACTTTGCAAAGCATAAGAGGATTACATAATGTGGAACAAAAATTTAGCCTGTGAATTTATAATAATGCCATCCTTCCCTATAAAGATGACACTGTTGATGTCACCAAGACGTTCGCTTCTAAGAATGACAGTGCATTTGTGCTAAGTCATCCCTAGTTGGCTCCTTGTGACATCAAGTTTGTATTACTTGTGAAATGACAAATAAGCTCTACCTAAACTAGTGCTTTTGGAAGAGAAGAACACAAGCTAAGTTTCAAAAGAACTGGCTATGAGAACTTTAGTTCCTTGTTGGTGTGTAGTGGTAGGTGACTCTGGGCAGACATTTCCTCAGCTGTTCCGTATGCATGGTATAGATTCACTGTGTAATGTGCTAGATGTATGCAGAGGCAGACAATAGAAGTCATGGTTCATGCTTCTAAATAATTTACAATATACTCGAGGAGGTAAAAAATACATCTTTAGGTAAAAGTGGAAATGGATCTACGGAGAGTATGCATGAATAAAGGTGTAGGTAAGCCTGGTAGTCATAAATGTATGAATTTACCTTGAATTTATGAGGACATGACTGCCATGGATTCTTCAGCTGGATTGCGAAGAAGGCAAAGAACACAAATGGGGACTATTTGGGGAAAACACATGAGTTCAGGCAAGAGCTGGGGAGAGGTAGTGGTAAGCATGCTTTGTAGAGAATGAGGAAGAGTGATGGATAAAAATTGTAAGAGGGACTGGAAGTCTTCACAGTTCCAGAATTTATGTTAGAACATAAAAATGAGAGAAAATGTTGCCTATGTAATGTACATCAATTGGCAGACTGTCTGGGGAATAGTAGGTTAAAGTCTTAACTGGAAATTATTGTAGAGTCAGAAAAAAGAAAGAGGAACAATGTAATGAGAAAGAATCAGGTACTTGTGGTCTTTCTTTTTCTTGGTGCTGAGGGTTAAACCCAGGGCCTTCCTCTGGCATGGAGGGTCACATCCAGCCCCTAAGGTCTTGTTTTCTGTGTCATCGGCCCGTGGAACATGCCCAGGACAGTGCTTGAGATGTAACAGGGGAATGAATGGTTAGAACCAGGAGACTGAGTTGGTTTTTCAAAGGGACACTCCTTTTCCCCTGGCTGAGATGCTCTGTTTCACCCCCTCTGACCCTCACTCTTCCATCTGCAGCATTCACAATCCTAGAGGGAGGTGGCGCTGCCTCCACTGCAGGCATTGAGCCTGAATGGTTGCCTTCCCGAGAAATACAGCAGCCAGGGCATGGTGCATGGCCTGGGTGTAGGCATCAGACACACCCAGTGGGACCCTGACACAGGACGGAGGGTGCAAAGCAACAGTAGTCATCCTGGAGAATTGCTCTGGTGGCAGGGACTGCACAGAGCTGTGTGTGTCCCAGCCAGGGGCAGTGTCTCCGCGGGAGGGACTGTCCCTGTGGGGTGGCCCTGCCTGGAGTCTGGCCATGGAAGCTCCCTTTTCTCACTGCCACACCCAATTCTGCCCCCTTCCTTATTATGATTCTGTGAGCTTCCCAAAGGCGTTTCAGTATGTTCACTTCCTGAATAAGTCATGCAGAATCTGTTTCTGTTCTTTGCACTCTAACGAAGCATCCCAGGCAGGAAGTGCGTAGAATCCCTCTTGGGTATAATAATGGCAAGGGATAGAATGAAGAAAGGACAAAAATGAAAGACACTGCCAAGGAAGAATTGACAGGTTTGGTAACTAGCAAGGCATTGCTATTCCATGCTTGCCTCGGTCCTCTGTTTGCAGTAATATGTGCATGACATTGCCTAAGGGATAAGACTCAGCAAAAGAAAATGTTTGCAAGTCTATACCCTAACAGATTCATAATAAAGTGTTTGTGGAACATGTGAATATAATGTTTGTAAGTGTGACATTTCTTTAGAGGATAGACTAAACTTGGGAAGTGGTGGTAAACATAGAAGATTTTTTAAAATTGAAACAAAATCTTTCTATAGAAGGGCAAAGCAAAGCTGGAGAACAAGGAAAGCTGCTGGTGTGATCTAGTTGAGTCCAGTGAACTGACTGTGTAATTACAGCCCAAGGCTGGAGTCAGGCCATGTGATGTCCCAGGGGAGGAAACAGAGAGAACCCTTTCTTCTGCCTCCTTGTTTTACATTGACCCTGACAGAGGGGACGAGTGCCATCCACACTGGTAAGGGTCATCTTCTTTTCTTCGTCCACTGATGCCAAGGCTAAGTTCTTCTGGGAATATCCACACAGGTACCACCAGGAATAATGTCTTTCCAGTTACTCAGGCACCCCTCAGCCCAATCAAGATGTCACACAGAATTAACCACACAACCCTACTTACTACTGCTCGAGTAATTTGAATCCTGGACAAAAGCAAATCCATTCACCCCCGATCATATCAGGGGATGATCTACTGGAGATATTTTGGAGCCTTTCCCTCCGTGCTCAGGTCAAGCCCAACCTCTTCAGAATGGCTCACAGGGTCAGCCATGATTGCATCTTCCCCAAAGCATCTCCTTTCCCACTCAGCCTTTGCTGCTCAGACTTTGTTGGGCAGCCCCTTATGCTTAGCTTCTGCCTGTGCTGTTCCCTCTGCCTGAAATCTGCTGCTCACCTCCCTCTCCATCCTACAGGGCTTAACTTGGTGTCACCCTCCTAAAAGTGTCTCCTAACCACCATTCTTAGTGAAGCAGCCATTGCCAAATTTTTACAACTCCTTGTTCAAATGTTACTGCCCTTGTCCCTTGTAACATAATGGCCGATTTTGCTTGTTTCTCTTCATCACGAGATGGTGAGGACTTTAAGGCTTCATAGCTCATTGAGCTCTGCAGCTCCATTTCTCGGTGACTTCAGTATTCTCAGTCTAGGCTTTGCTCAAAGGAATCCTTGATATTATGTTTACAGAAAGGTAAAGAGCACATATTCCTTATTAAACCCAAAAAATTTCTACAGTTACACTTTGGCTACCTTTATTATTAAGAAAGGGTTCTTTTCACAAAAGTGAGAGAAGGTCTAAGCCGGAGGTTTCTATTAACTAGCACTTGATCTACAACGAAGCTGGATCTATAAGATGCAATACACAATCATTTCCAAAATGTTCAATGGTCAAAAAGCTAGGGCTTTTTAGAAAGAAGAATAATTTATTGAGAAACATTCTTGGCCTCAAGAAGAATGCAAGTTCAGAAAGTGAACCTTCCTCCAACTTCGAAGTGGGTTTCCATTGAGAGGATCCTTTGGTGATTGTAGTTTAATGTAAGCACCTCTTGCATTATCGGAGGGAAAAAGAGAACAGAAAAATAAGTACGGGTAAAATTAGAAGGGAAAAGAGATAGTAAGAATAACAGAAAAAATTTCCTAAAAATTTAAAGTCCAAGGAAAAGAGAAGGGAAAGAGGGGGAGGAAGGAGCAGAGCAAATGCTCGCAGCACAGAGAAAGCTGCACTGCGCTTGCTGGGATTTAACCCCAACAGAAGGCTGGTGCTCGCTTTAGCCTTTGGCTTCTTTCCAGGTCTCTGCTCAGAGAATTCCCTCGTCTTCACCACCAGCTCCTCCAGGTCGGCCACCAGGCACAGCAATTGGCAATGGGGCATTTGTGTGGCAGGGAGAGAGACAGTGCAGGCAAAGTGGGGAGGTGACAGAGGGCACCCGGTGCAGAGACTGCACTTTGAAACCAAGTGGTATGGACATTTCCCAGCTTCCTTAATATAATTCCAATCTTGAGTTAACATAGAACACCAGCTGAAGAGAAAAGCTTTACATAGGGTTGGGCTTTGTCCATTCTCTAGGGGAAGTTCAGCTTTCTTACTACAAAGGACTTGGAAGGCTTATCATGGAGTTGAGAGGAATGTCAAGAATATGATGACATTCAGATGCATTATAAACGTTTCTCCCATACAAAGTGGATGAAGTGATACAGCATAGGTCTACAAAAAGATGTTTTCCAGGGCCGGGGATTTAGCTCAGTGGTTCCACTGCTTGCCTCACAAGTGCAAGGACCTGAGTTTGATCCCGGTACCAAAAACAAAAAAAAGATGTTTTCCAAGATCCAGAGGAAAGTTCACGGAAAGTCATCTTGATTCTTACACAAACGCAGAGGATGTGGACAAAATGAACCGTCTGCAAGGCTGTGTTCCGAGTGTGGAAGTGATGCACTCGATCAGGCTGACTCTCCAGTGCAGTGCTAGAAACATAGCAGGTCCTCGAGAATCAGCATTGAATACCTTACCCTACATGACAATTTGGGGAGCGCACACACGTAAAGATGACTCCGCGAGTTCTAAAACTGCTAGCATAAAATGTAATTTCCACATAGCAAAGTGATTTTTAGACAGGCACAAATGAAATAAAGATCATCACCTATTAAAAGTACACCTTATAATGTGATTTAAGAAAAATCTAAACTCCAAACAGGGCCTTCTATCCCTGCCAACCTGACTTCATGTTCTCTGTTCTTTATATTCCAGTCACACAGTTTTTTCCTTTATGTTCGCGAATGTGTTAGCTAAGCCTGCTTTCCAGTTTCTCCCTGCCCTTTACTTGGAGTGTTCTTCCTTAGATACATTCATAGTTGGCTCCTCACCATTCGGGTCTCCTTTGGAATATCACGCGCAGACAGGGGCCCTGACTTAAACAGACCCTGTTTTGTCTTCATCCTACTCAACATCCTGCCTCACTTTCTAAGTGTTTTCTACCATACAAACTTCACTATGTAGCTTTTTGGTTTCATCTTCTAAGCCCAATTTGAGATTCACAGTACCTTGATACCCAATAAGCCATCCCCTTTTGAATCAAAAACTGAATGCAAACCAAAGTATAAAATATTGGCCTGAGATGTAGCTCAGTGATAGAGCACTTGCCTGGCATGTGCATGGCCATGGGTTCAATCCTCAGCATCACTGGGAAAGAAAAGGAATTGTTATGAAACCATTTTGAAATGAAGAGGGTTTGTGATATTTGAAAGGACCATGGTCTACACAGAATCCCAGAAAGGAAAAGAACAGAGGGCTAAATATCTATTCTTGACCTTAGGAAAGTTCTGATTACTGTGTTTATTAGCTCAATATTGGGCAAAGGGGTGCCCTAAATAAATTATGCACATTTTCATTTAGCTTTTGGATATAATTAATTTCATGTGAGCTTGGAGCATGTTCAGGCTGACATGCCAGACTCTAATAACCCTACAAAAATGGACATAAAATGATGAAGAGGGATGCAAATGGTTATTTTAATAACAGCAAAAGAATTTGTCACAAGAATGTTTATATTCAGGAAAATACTTTAATAATGTTCTTTGGTGGCAGAAATGCAAAGCCCTAAAAGCCTTACTTGTTAAAAGGAGACCATGAAAAAGGGAAAGCTAACAATATGGCTCTGCATGAAAAATGAAGGTAAAATGGGACTGGGGAAAGAAGAGGCAGAGAAAGATTGTGTTTGTAAAAATATATTGGCATCAGGTTGGCCAAAGTAAATATACAAGAAAAAATAGCATGTTTTAAATTTCTGCCTCAACACTTTGTCTAAAATTGCCCAGATTATTTGTAAATTCTTTTAATGCACCGCCTGAGTGTGACGGTGAATTCTGGGTGGCAACGTGCCTGGACTTGGGGATGCCCAGGGAGTGGGTAAGTGGTTACCACTGGCCAAGTCTGTGAGGACTGTGTTTCCAGAGAGGAGGGTGTGTAGTCAGAGAATGAGTGGGAAGCCATGGGTGGGGGCCAGATGGAACAGGAAAGCCTGAAAGGGGGAAACTCTTGCTCTGATGATTCTTCCAGAGGTGAGCTTGTTCCTCCTGCTGCTGCCTCAGACACCAGGCTGCAGGTTTTCAGGGTTTGGGGCTCTGGGTCAAACCAGAGGCCTTCTGCAGGTGCACAGGCCATTGGGCTAGGCCTTGGGACAGTCCTATCAGCTCTCTGGTTTCCCAACTGGACCATGCTACCAGATTCTCTGGCTCTCCAGTTTGCAAAGAGCCATCAGTGAACTTTGCGGCTGCTGCGATTCTTTGAGCCAACTAACAAATCCGCATATTTTATTTGCTCTGTTTCTTAGGGGAATACCTGGCAATGCCACACTGAGAGGTTTGTGGGATGACTGAATCAGTGATCCAGGGTTGAGTTTACATCTGGAGTGGCCTGGAGAAGATAACGACCATGGACTTGAAGTGTAAGATCGAGCATGAGGTGTGGAGGAACTCAGAGCTGAGAAATGACATTGATGACGGAATGACCTTGACAACAGAATCTTCCAGGAGCTCCTTGGTTAGGCCTCAGGCATGCAGGAACAAGTGTAACCTTTTTTTGAACATTTACAGATTTTCAAGGTTGAGATCTAAAACTCAGGATGACAGGGACTCGGTGTCAACTATCACGTCACTTTGCTTCTGTGAAGATGGACAGAGGCCACACTTCCACTGCCATTGCTAGGAGTTCCATGCAGCTCCAAATACGTTGCTGAATATTAAGAAAACTTACAAAATAGGAAGAGGGCAATATATTATGTTTTTCTGTCCTCTTTTATTTCTAATTTACAGATGACTGAGGTTATTCAGTTCCATAGTCTATGAAATATAAAGGTCTAATTATATTTCAAAGAGGAGACAAGGGAGTAACTCCTCAGGAAGCTGAAGTTCAGGGGTGAATGTGTGAGCGGTGTGAGCAGAGCCCCCACGTGGAAATGGGCTGTGTACACACTGAAATCAGGTAGTGTCAAGCTGAACTGAATGATGAAGGCCAAGTCAGAAACCACAAGAGGAGCATTGACTCCCGTGACTCGGGGGAGGGAAGAACAGCAGCAGTGACTTGGACATGGCTTTCAGGCCAGCCTTGGAATCTGCGTGGTAACTTTTCACATCTGAACTTGACCTTGTCTCAATACCAACTCTGCCTCAACATTTTCTGTCTAGAGAAATCCCTCGTTCGCTAATAGTTTACCTCATATGGTGGTGACCACAACTGCCTCAATGTTCCCCTCAGCTCAACTAAAATTTAGATGTGTTTCTTCCCGACCATAGGCCCCGACTGTCCTTTTCTTACGTTTTTCTTCAGAACACTAACTTGTTAGTTCCCTCTCCACACCTCTGGGAATCAAGCATTCTAATACCCAGGAAGGTCCTCTCAGGACCTCTGAAATGGAACCATTAAGAAAATCAGGGTCCCTATCTCCGGACAGTGGGCAGTAGGAGCCTGACCTTGATAAGTGCCAATTGGCCAACGAGGACGGCCTAACCCCCCGAGGAAGTCACTCCCACCCTTCCTCCTCGGAGCCCTTCAGAGCTTTCCCAGGAGCTCATCCCAGTGTTGAAAGCTCCTCCTGCATTTTGTTTTCAAGGGAGCCGAATTCAATCTGTCTCTGCTATGGGACAGTCTTCAAAGAAGCCTGCCTCACTCGTTTAATTTTTAACCCCATCTCCTGCACTTTTTCTTTGACAATGGACCGATCGCTTTCTCATCTTCTGAAATCTTTTACTCTCCGGATACCAGGCAATACCTTGCAGTGACTTTTATATCAGTAAGATACTTTTCTTTCAAATATGAGACGTAGAAATAAATGTGACTAACAGCGGATATTCAAGACACAGCTAGTAAATGATAGATGCAATAGGGAGTGAAAAGGTCAGAGAGCAGAATATGAAAATTTAGGTAATAAGATAATACCAAGGAAAAATTCAATGATAAAACACTCTCCTCGCCATCTTGTGCATGCACTCACACACACACAGACACACACACACACACACACAACTATTAAGGCCTTTTCAAACTAAGGCTACACACACAAATGTTCAAGGTTGGAAAACTTGGAAAATTCCTCTGCCAAGTATAGAAATCTTTGTGATATGTGCAGTGAAATGCATTAGAAGATAGCAGAATTTTTATCATGGCAGAATTTCACCTATAAAATGGGAAGTGTTGATATAGAAAGAAGCACCATTTGTATCACTACTGGTAATAGAAGTTAGTAGTTTACTCCCCCCACCACCAAATATATGTAGAGAGAGACCACCAAAGATATATCTATCGACTTTAGGAAAAGAAAAATAGTATGATGTTTTTTCAACTGATGGTGTCACCCTTGTATGGAGGACCCTGGAGGATGTCATATATCGCAGAAAACCCACTGCCCTGCAGGCCTTAGAGAAGAAATTGAAAATGCACGTGCAGCAATCTCAATGACCAAGGCTCCCCAGGCTGCAGTTCTCTGTACTGACCAACGTCTGGAAGCTCCTGACCACCACTCTGAGCACCTCTTGTAATTGCAGAGGTCAAAGGTAACTTTATTAATCTCATGTCGTCTTAATAAATTTAGTATTAAAATACTTATATGGTTTTTTCATTTCCTGAGGTATGTATACATTGCTTTTGGTGGACTCTATATATGTGACAAAACACATGAAGACAGTTGGACCATTGTTTATGAGCTAAGTAGATGTTTAAGGTCCACAACTCTTAAGATAAAAAAAAAAAATTAAAACAAAAGACATATAAGTAGCAGCACATCCACATTTTTGTTTATAGAAACAACCCCCTTTCCTGAGAGCATATGGTTAGTGATCTGGCTCACCTTTGTTCTTTTGATGCTAAAGCCTAACTTGTAAATATGAACTGTATTGACCAATATTGTCTGGCTTATCTGGAAACAGCAGGTTGTCTAAGATTCTCCAGAGAAAATCTTTGACTCTTTCTTCTGTTAATAAGGGCAATTAGAAACATAATGGCCTGGTGTGACTGGAGGCTGCCTAGTTAAAACTTCTCTGCAGCAGCCACAGCTGAAAGCCCCACAAGGTGGTTTCTCTTCCAACACAGATAAATACCCCATTATCCACTTACTGAAGTCCTGATAGCTAAATTCAGCTCAAATCAGCTCTCCTAAAACAGATTATGCATCTTGTCAGTCTGTACTGAACTAAAATTAGTTATTTAGTGTGCAGGTATGATTTTTTAATCAGTTGTTATCAGGGCTGTGAAAATGAGTAGTGAAATTAATGAAAAAAACCTAAATGTATAATCAGATCTTGTGTTTTTAGGCACAGAATTTAATAAAAGAAAAAATGGTCTAGAGACAATTAGGTTCATGGAGGTGATTTAATTCAATCACTCAGATTATAAAATTCTATGGGCAATATTTGATGAAAAGTAGGTTTATTGTGAGATAAATTTAGCCTATAATGAGTTCTATCATGCTATTTTTAGGTTGGAAATGGCACAGAACACCATTTTCCACACACAATAGGGAGAAATTTTTTGGGCAGTAAATTATTAATTCTACTAATTTAGGTTTAAATATTCTTCTGGGCATATCTCTGGTTTAGGGAAACGAAGTTTAAGTTCGTGTATATTATTTCCTTTAATATCCTGCTGCTTAACATGCTGCCAATCTGTCCTTTCTGAGAGTCCTGTCTTTATTACTGTCATAGCTAATTGTAAATCAAAGTATAAGACTAAGAAAAGCAGGCTTTTTCTGTATTTCTGACTTATAAGTTCCTACAGGACAATTCTCAAGTCAGCCTCCATCTTCTTATTTCTAGTCATTGAAAGGTAATGTATTTCTAACCATCAGGAGCCTTTCCTTTGTGAAGCCCTGTTTGTCTCTTCAAGGAACACGAAGGGCATTTCCTGGAGACCAGACAACAGCAACCAAACTGGTCTATTTTAGGGTGCATCTGCAGCATGAGGAAAGTAAAAGGACAGATGTGTCCCTAAGGAGTTGGGGTTCATCACCATGCAGCTGTAACCTCCTGCTTGCCATAAAGATTATAATCTCTCAGCTCTGCACAGGTAAAATGAAATCTCTAAATATTGTGATCTGCATTTCTTTGATAAGAGCTTGATTAATCAATCATCTTTAATGTTTATTAGAAATTTCAGTTCCCTCAGTGATGTTGTGTTTTGCCCATTTATCTCAGCGCTCTTATCTTTTCTAGAGTCTTTCTATATAAATTTTTCTGTGCTTTTCTTGTACATTGTAATATATTCAGTTTTCCTTATCTCTTATTTTTATCCCTTTAGATTTCTTGCTCCACTTTTAACTTGTAAAGATTTTATGCAGTTATATTTACTTCTACTTTCAATGGCTATAATTTATTACAGAAGAAATCAATGCAAGGAAGAGATGCTACAGTAGTTTATTCATACAGAATCTAAGATGCATTTGAGATAAATATTTCACTTGTTAAAATGGAGACAATAATACGTACAGCACAGGACTGAGATAAGCATTACAACACCTAGGAGGGTATAAATGGGGCGAGGGTATAAATGGGGCAAGGGTAGGTGACGTATGACTTCCCTGGTTGCCTTCTTCGCCCCTTTCCAAGAGAACAGGTGAAACATGGCTCGTTTACTAGTTTGCATTCTCACCAACAGTGCAGGGAGGTCCTTTTCCCCTACAGGTTGCCAGCATTTGTTGCTATTTGTGTGCTTTTGTGACAGCCATTCTGACTAGAATAAGATGAAATCTCAGAGTTGTTTTCACTTGCATGACCCTAATAGCTAAAGGCGATGAACATTTTTTCATGTGCTATTGGCTATTTGGATTTCTTTGGAAAAGTGTCAGTTCAGTTCATTTGCCCACTTTTTATTGGATCATTGGGTTTTTTTTTGGTACCAAGGATTGAACTTGGGACCTTGTGCTTGTGAGGCAGGCAGCAGAACCACTGAGCTACATTCTTGGCCTGGGTCATTGTTTTTTGAACGTTAACTTCTAAAAATTCTTTAAAAATTTTACTATTTTAATTTTTAATATTCTTGATTGTTAGTTCTCTATCAGAAGAGTAGCTCACAAACATTTTTTTCTGTAGGTTGTCTCTTCACTCTGTCTTTCCTTTGCTGTACAGAAACTTTTTAATTTGATTAATCCCATTTGTTGATCTTTGTTATCATTTCTTGTGCTATTGGAGTTCTACTCAGGAAGTCTTTGCCTGTATCTCTGGCTTCCAGTGTTTCCCCTAAGTTATCTTCCATCATTTTCAAAGTTTCTGTTTTTATATCTAAGTTTTTGATCTATTTTGATGTGATTTTAGTGTAATCATTATGGAAAATAGTATGGAAATTCCTCAAAAAACTAAAAGTAGAAATTCCACTTAAACTAGTTCTATGTATCCTGCAGATCTTCCCAAAAGAGTAAAGGGCATCATATTACAATGATACATGTTTATAGAAGTGCAATTTATAATAGTTCTGGAAACAGCCTACATGCCCATTAACAGATGAATGGATAAAGTAAATGTGATATATATTCAAAACGGAATACTATTCAGCCATAAGGATGAATGAAATCATGTCACATATAGGAAAACAGATGGAACTGGGGACCACAATATTAAGCGAAATTTTTCTCTAACACAAAAAGTTAGGAAAACCTAAACCATAAATAAATCAAAGAGTAAAATATAGGAGAGATGTAGAAAAAAAAACACAGGCTTTCTGGAGATGTGAACAGGGTCAGGGGAGGTGAGAAGGGGATAAATGGCTTGAAAATGATCAAGATATGCTATATAGATGTTCTAATTCTTCAAAAACAAATGTGATTATGATGTGTTGTAAACACGCACTAATAACAAAATTGTTGTTCTCAATGTCTGTCTGTCTTGTCTTGAGCCCTGTTCATCTGCCAGACTGCAAGAGTTTTTATTCTAATCCCAAGCTTTCTGTATTCTATAGAATTGCTGCTGCTGCTCCCATGACTCGTCCTATGATGAAGGTTCTATTATATAAAAAAGTTATTATTTATCTTCCCCACTGTTTGTTCCTTGAGAGCACTAGTACAGTGCTTGACTCCCAGGACTGTCAGTGCATTTATGTAGAAAGGCATGCACATCGTGTGTTTATAAGCCCCATCCTTTCCTCCATAAAGTGTATATGTTTGGAATTTTCAACCAGTATCTTGTTCTGTATTTTTATCCCCCATGGTGTTACAAAGTCTGCAACAGCATATGTTGGGTGCTGCAAGGCTAGCATTCCAGGAGTGGCTGGTTTCTTCCCAGATTCTTAATGTGTGAAGCTGACACTACATAGACAAATCTAAAAACACAGATTAAAATTATAAGCTAATCAATTAATTTGAACGCTTAGTCAAATCAAATAGTAAATAAGTCAATAATTGTGGTGCATACCAGTAAGTACGAGGTAGTAATGGCTAGGCATATTAATGTATTTATTTTTTAATATGTAAATATAAATTTTTTTGTAAATATGGTATATTCAATATGTATATGTAATAGTATGCATACGGATACATACAAATTTACATGTTAACATCATAGAATGGAATTTACATGTAATGCATGGGAATGGAGCCCATGCGAGGCCCTTGGGTCTCTAGGGAGAAGGCTGCCCTCCAAACATACTAACATGGCTCCTGTGAGACTCCAATGCTGGTGCTCTAGTCCTAAACCTGTACAACTGTAAGCTAAATAAACTTTTCTGTACGTACAAGTAGTTAGCCTTAGGTGTTTCATTATAGTAAAGACATAAGTGTATAATGGGCTTAATATGCTTATCACATTTTCTTTGACCTTATTATTATTTGAATTTTTTTCCAAATCACTTACAAAAACCAAGGCCAGGGATTTAGCTTGGTGCCACTGTACCTGCCTTGCAAGAGCAAGGTCCTAAGTTCAATCCCCAGTACCAAAAAACAAAAAAAATAAAATTGGCATATTAATTTTCTTTCTCATTTGGAAACTGCAAAGAATGGAAGCTTTTTGACCAATGAGGCATGCTTTCCAAAAACAGCATTTTCCCCTAAAATCTTGGAGAATTTTAGACCATAACTTCACATCGCTTTGCTAAAGTGGTTCAACTTGGAACTTGTGCAAGTTCAATTTCATTTTAAGTCCAAAAGAGCTACTTATTGTTCTATTTTCATTGCCAAATTTATATCAGATACTTTCTGAGGCAATATCTGAAATAATTTTATTCTGAAAGAAAATTGTTTCTGGTTTCTTTAGTCATTTTTGTGGAGATAAAATCAGTCAATTAAGCATAAATTTTAAAATATTAGACACTGAATATAGAGTTTATAAGCCAAAGACTTGAATAGTAATGTCCTATCTTTTGATCAATTTCTCTATTAAATCAAATAAGCTCTATGTTGTTTTATATATACTTTCTCTTCAGAACTTAATCAAGAAGACCGCAAAACATGCAAAGTAATCCTAATGCAAAACTGTAGAATTGTGGCTGCCTCTTTAAAAACTGTGTACTAAATGTGCCCAGAACAGTTATGAAATTATTGGAGCTTAGAAAATGATATCCCAAAGTATGACATTTTCACATTGCCGAGCTCTCTGAATTCCTGGAAACTGGGAGGACTTGGAAGCCCCCTTCCCGCCAAGGGCCCCGACTCCCCTTCCCACCTGGTAGGAAGGAGGCAGGGTGTCACTGCACCTGGACAGACTCTGACTGAGCCACTGCCTGATCTGTGGGCCTATTTGATTCCCCTGGAAATCATTTCCTACCTCTCTAAAACTGCCTACTTTCCAAGTTCTTTCCTCTATGGAGAGGTAAGTTCTGAGTCTTACTGGCTGATGATCTTCCCACAGTGCCTGGTGTACATACACACCTTCCTATGATTCTTCTCCCATTCATCCATCTGGTGCCAGTTTATTTTAGTAACCTTCAGAGGGCAAGGGGGAAATTTCCCTCTGTCCTACAGAACATTAGAGAAGCCTAAGTAATTACAGAAAATAGTATTAGCACATTAAACCAAAATACACTTTCTTAGAGACAAACACTAATCATTTTTGAAACACTGTTGAAATAATTGACAATGCCTTCACAAACCCATTTTACAAATTAAAAATTTTTTTAACAATTGTGACTAGGCATTACATGATTGAGTTCTAGTATTTCATGACTTATTTTTTGTCTAGTTGATCTATGTATTTGTGACAGTGGGGTGTTGAGGTCCCCCACTACAATTGTATTAGTGCATATATGACTTTTCATGTCCATTAGTATTTGTTTTATATAGTTGGGTGCACTAGTGTTTGGTGCATAGATATTTATGATTGTCATCTCTTCCTCTTGGATTCTTCCCTTTACAAGGATGTAGTGTCCTTCTTCATCTCTCTTAATCAGTGTTGGTTTGAAATCTACTTGATCTGCCAAGAGGATAGCTACTCCTGCTTTTTTTCAGGTTCCTGTCGCATGGAGCATTGTTTTCCACCCTTTAACTTTCAGTCTATGAGTTTCGTTTTGAATTAAGTGTGTTTCTTGTATGCAGCATATTGTTGGATTTTGCTTCTTGACCCATTCTGCCAGTCTATTTCTTTTGATTGGTGAATTGAGACCATTAACGTTGATGGTTATAACTGAAACGTATTGACTTGTCATTGCCATGACTTTTTCTTTTTGTTGGGTTCTCCCCCTTTCCATTTAATTTCTTGTCATGCCAGATGGGTTCATTCTGCTTTGCTTCCTGGGGTTGTGATCCTCAATGTCTGTTCCTAGGATAGTGTGTAAAATTCTTTGGAGTGCTGGTTTGGTATTCACGAAGTTCCTAAGGTGCTCCTTGTCATGAAAGTATCTTTTATTTCTCCATCCATTTTGAAAGATAGTTTTGCAGGGTACATCAATCTGGGTTGGAGGCTGTTTTCTTTTAGGGCTTAGACTATGTCACTCCAAGCTCTTCTTGCCCTGATGGTTTGTGTTGAGAAGTCTGCTGTGACTCTGATGGGCTTTCCTTTGTATGTGATTTGTTTCTTTTCTCTGACTGCTTGGAGAACTTTGTTCTTCTGTTGAGTTTCTGGAATCTTAACAATTATATGCCTATGTGTAGATTTTTTTTTGATCAAGGCTATTTGGAGTCCTATATGCCTCACTCATCTGTATGTCAAGCTCTTCTCCCCTGCTTGGGAAGTTTTCTGCCATTACTTCTGTAAACAGTTTTTTTAATGTCATCTGCGCTCTCTCCTGTTTCTTCATTGACTCCAATCAGTCTTATGTTATTCTTCTTTGCATCATCTAGCAGCTGCTGGATTGATTTCTCATGTCCCCTTATAATTTTGAAGCAATTTTTCTTTTCCTGGTCATTAATTGTAATCTTATCTTCTATATCTGAAATTCTGTCCTCACATTGGCTCATTCTGCTGTGTAGACTTTCAATGGAGTTTTTCATCTCCTGGAATTCTATTTGCATCTGTTTTATGGATTTCATTTCTTTCCTATGTTGGGATTCCGTCATGTTCCTCAGCTCCTGTCTAGATTTATTAATCATGTCTTGCACTAGGAGCACAATTTCTCCTGTTATCTGAGAAATTATTTCTGATTTTATTTTTTCCAGATCCCCTTTTGTTTCCAGTTCAGTGGGTCCAGGTGGTTGAGTATCAGAGTGTTCCATCTCATTTCCCTTTGGGGTTGCTGTAGGTGATCTGGAAGTCTGGTTTTGGGGCTTATTTACGTGTTTTCTCATTTTGACTGGGGGGGTGAGAGGGGGGTTGCTGTTGGCGCCTGCGCGGCTCACCTCCTCTGAGCTGGGAGAGGTGGGACAGGGGCTGGGAGCGGAGGTAGCGATGGTGGCCCAGAAGCCCCTACCTCTGGGCTGGGAGTGGCGGGAGAGAAAGTGGCCCAAAAGCCCTTTCCTCTGGGCCAGAAATCACTAAAAATTACATGAATGGACTTTTTGTTTTATACCTGACTTGCAAAATTTTATGTAAGAAACAAATAACCATTTGTCTATAAAAGATAAATTTAAGTCAATATCTATACTGTGTATGTAGCAAACATTTGCATCCTTTTGACAAGCAATATACTATAATATGTTGAGAAATGTCATATTGGTAAGTAATTTTATGAAGTATCAGAATTTAATTTAAAGTTGCCTTAATTAGAAGGCCACAGATAAAAATAACCTAATTCTTCGTCCTAGAGACAGAGATTCCAATATGTTAAAAAAGTTTAAAAGACAGCAATTTCTGCTGTATTAATGAATGAGAAAAAAATGAAGATTTTTTAAATAAGCATTTTCATTCTCATCTATGACCAAAACAGCTTAGGGTCCCTGCTCTGGCTTTCCTCCAGCTCTGCTTTAACATACATGGTAGTAACTGGTCCTAAGTGGAAGAGTCTTTAAATTCAACTTTTATAACCAGGAGATAGGTATTTCTCCCCTTGATTTGGAAGCACTTTGTATGGAAACCTGATTTCAAATGTTTCAAACTTTAAACACACACACACACACACACACACACACACACACACACACAGCACACATTTTTCTTTTAAAAGAGGGATATAAAATTAATTCTATATTTTTCACTTTTGACTAGTAAATTATAGTATAGTATAGAAAAATGACTTATTTTGGTAAAATGTGATTTCGGTCAGTATCTGCTAGCTAATAGCCAGCCAGTAGCAGGTGTTTCTATGAGGATGAAAGGTAGAATATCATTTTTCTTAGGGAACTTGGTATTCACCACTCTCATAGATGTTTAAATGTCTGGGTTATCAACTAGCATTTCTTTCATTTCCTATATTATGTGAGACACATTTGTAGCATGCTATCATGGTAGAATCATTCTGTTAATTTTTTTCTTCTCAGGGCAGCTATTTTTTCCCTGTGAACTTACAGCTGTGGGAAGGATAACCTATGTTGTCTAATATTGACATTTTTAAGAGTGAAAGGGAAATGCAATGCCCACTGGGATACGATAGTACAGATCTTCCTGAGTTCATGATCATGTTGTACTATTCATTACCCCTGTATAATCTTGCACCCACTGCAGGGTTTCCTGTGTTTCTTCATAATGTGATGAAGGCGTAGGCACATAGCACAGGAAAGAGCTCATATCACCCTCTTCTGAGGAAGTGGCGAGGACTTCCTAAATATTCAACTTGAGAAGTACATTTCTTATACGTTGATTTTACAGACATGCTCACAGAAGTGCTGTTCAGAGGAAACCATACACTGAATTTCTTCGGCAGTGCCTCCCAGCATAGCTGTCTATGGAGAGGAGGAGACCTCAAGTTAAAAATAGAGTTGCATACATTTTAACTTACCTAACTTGCCATTGGGTTCCCAGACTTTGAAAAAAATCTAATGACTAAAAAGCCATCTTTTGTTAAAAGGTATTTTTAGCCCAGTCTGGTGGCTGGGTGGCACATGCCTGTAATCCCCATACTCTGGGAGGCTGAGGCAGGAGGGTGGAAAGTTCAAGGTCAGTCTGGGCAGTTTAGCAACTTTGTGAAACTCTGTCTCAAGTAAGATATAAAAAAGGTGCTGGGATGTAGCTCAGTGTGAAGCCCCTGGGTTCTGTCTCCCATATCACACACAGAAAAAAAATTTTTATTTTTTTCATGTCAATTAGTTTACAAGTAGGAAGTTTGAAGCGATTTCCTTTGTGGACTTCACAGTTGTACAAATACGTGCCCTGTCTTTGGGTCTCATTTTGAGGCTGATAGATTCAGTGGGACGGACACATATCTTTAGAAACTTTCCAGAATAGCTGAGTGGAGTCAATCAAACCACCAACAACTAAGGGGTTTGGAATTAACAAGAGGTTGAGCTACTGGTTCTAACCACTTTAGAAATAGATTTGCATTTTGACCAAAAACACAGGCAAAGTCTCTTGCAGCTAACTGGAGCAGGCAGGAAGTTTAAAACAAGGGCCTGGGTGTCTTCTATTCGGGTGCATTTGGGCTTTGAATCTATCACCAGCGCTTCAGTGTTGCACTGGTGTGGCTGGGATCACATGTGTTACACCGAACTTTGTCACAGGAGGATCAGATCTGTTGTGACACACAAGCTGCATGGAAGGGCACGCTCACTCTGTTGCCTTTCTTCTGTGGTTCAGACATCTCCAAGTAACTGCTGACTCCCTCCTCTCTCTAATTTCATACAGAGTTTTATCTCCCTCTTTCTCTTTAAACAATTACTTATCTACTTCATTTTTTAAAAAAATAAAATTGCATATATTTACCATATACAACGTGATGTTTTGAAATGTACTCATTGTAGAATGGCTACACTAAGCCGTTGGATAGCCACACTGTACATTACCTCACACATCCTTTTTCTTTAATGGTGGGAACACTTAAAAATCTAATCTCAGTAATCTTCAAGAAAGCACTACTTCACACTTTCTCTTGCAGAGCAATGTGTGCTATTGGCTTTCTCCTCAATTGTATTGTTAGTTAGAAATGTGAGTGGGGGCTAAAGCCACAGTCTTTTAACTTACCTTTGATGCCTGCTGAATGATCAAAGGAGGAAGAGAGAAAGGATACAATGATGCCACTTTGTGGAAGTGGCATCTGGGAGATCTGATAGGGGCTTACTAACCAAACTGCACCACCTCTTGAAAGCAAAACCCTGGTCAATTAGGGAGCATGATCCTGGGCCATCAGCTCAGGAATCCTCAGCTACCTGTGGCTGCTGAGAATGAGAACAAAGCTGGCTCAGAGAGAGCAGCGAGGAGAAAGCACACACAGGGTTTTGAAGGCTTAGTCAACTACAGAAGGGAAAATTACGGAAACAAGTTTTCTCTTGATGATCTATTGAGATGGTAATAGTTTGGACATATTGAGTTAAATCAGATGCATTATTAAAATATATTTCACATTCATTTTTATCTTTTTAAATGTCACTACTAGAAAAATTTAAGATTACAAGCATAGTTCGGATTGTATTTCTATGGGAAATACTACCATAGATTGCCAATGATTCATGTTTTTGTTGGAAAGGAGGAGGATAAAGGATAAAGTTAGAACATCAAGAGATAGGACGGGCTGGGGATTTAGCTCAGTGGTTTCGCTGCCTACTACGCAAGCGCAAGGACCCGAGTTCGATCCCAGGTACCAAAAAAAAAAAGAGATGGGAGGCAGCGATAACTGGACAGGTATCTACTAGAACCGGCGCCACTGGACACTGTCCACACACCACTTCATTCAACTCTCACAACTTTTAAACTTTCCCGTGTGTTTTCAGAGCTCATCTTAATAGGAAGACCTATTATAATTTATCTAAGTGCCCAACTAGACCATGAGGGCTGGGACTCTCTTTGTGTTGTTGTTGTTGTTTTATTGTTACAATCTTACCACTCAACATGATTTCTAGTACAAAGAATCCTCAACAAATTTTTGTTGAATGAATAAACAGATGCCCGAAAGAATGAAGAAATCACTCATTTTTTAGCTGAGGATACCAAGGCTTGCATAAGTTAAAGAACTTTTCTAACCTCACACAGCAAAAATTTAAATCGAAGATCACCAAATTCCAAAGCCTGTGCTTTCTCATTATATTTCAGGAGCATCAGAAAAAGGATCAATTTACTAAAAGTTAATTAATTTTGAAGAATTAAGAGGAAGCGTCAGGAAAAAAAATAAAATCATCAAATCTAATCCATTTACTTTTTGAACAAAGAACTTTACTATGCATGGTCTTTATATGATTTTGTTTTGAGTGTTTTCGTTTGTTTTGCACTACTACGGACAGAACCCAGGGCCTTCCTACTGCCTTACACCCTCAGCCATCCAGCCTTTTGTGTTCTTCTGAGAAAAGGCCTTGCCAGGTTGCTAAACTGTCCAGGCTGCCCTCAAACTTGGGGTCCTCTTCTCTCAGTCTCCCAGTGCTGGGACCACCACCCCTGTGCGTCACCACCCCTGACTCATATGAAGAGTTTTAAGGCTTAACAGTTTCTCGAAGTCCACGCTTACAAATTTTAACTTTGAATATTAGATAAGAAAGTGATGGCAGAAAGCCACTGTGAAAGGACTGGTGTGTACAGGGATGAGACAGATACAGATTTGGCTGCGCACTTCTTGAAGAATTCTTTTGCATCTTCCTGCCCCTGCCCCAGCCCAGTCAGTGGCCCACTGCTATTAAAGGAAACAAATTATTTGGAAAGTTTTATAAATTTGTTTTTATAAATTTGTCCATAGGCTGTATTTCTGTGTAGTATTAGGAAGAAAATAACGTGCTTACAAATGTCAAGGAGCTGGTTCTGTTTGATCAGGAATGACAGAGCAGAGTCGCCTGTCCGTGCCCCGCTGCTCCGGGAGCCTGGGGCAGGGTCACTGGCGAAGGGAATGGGAGTTACTTGCAGGGAGGAAGCCTCCACGGGAGAGCAGAGAGAAGAATGCAGGGAGCCGGAGCTGGGCGCTTTGACTTTGTTTTCTCACATCCTGCTGCTCCACCACTTAAAAACCAAGTGATTAAGTCCTGTGATACAGATAGAACTATGATAGAAGTTCAAATATAAGAAAGTAGCTGGGCAAGGTTTTACAGAACAAGGGATTAGAACTGGAATGGATTATAAAAATGTATTTTTAGAACTGTAGTAAAATTATGAATACAAAAATGAAAATTTAAATCTGCAGTGTAAAGACACCAGCATGCCCATCTTGGTTCTCTATGGCACGGCTTATCTTTGTCAACATGGCTTCCTCTCTTTTTAAACAATGGTAGAAGGAGAGAGTATGTTTCAATCATCTTTGTTACCATGACAACATTTCACACTGCCTTTGTCCAGGGTGTAGATTCTACATAGTTCGGCTTAGAAAAATCAGTCTCATCAGTGGCGATGGGTCCTCTTCCACTGAATTCTTGCCTTTTGACTGGTAGGTACTCAGTTGGTGTTCAGTATACATTTGTTGAAGGTAAAAAAAAAAAGAATGGATCTAGAATAGTTAAATGATGGATTGATGATGTACAGATGTGTGCACTGCCCTCCTAGGAAACAGTGAGGCTGCAAAGCTCAGGGACAGAAGGATGAGAAGGAAATCAGTATGAAAGGAGAATAAAAGCAAGTGGAGAATTACAGAAGATTTTGTATGAGAGGAGATCATGTAGAAGGATATTTCAGTGGTATTTGATCAAAGTTCAAAGACAATAAAAGTCATTAAGCAGGGCATATATTTAAACCTTAGAAATTTATGGAGATGCGAATTATATATATAAATGTAAATGCTATTATTAGCATGTTAGGACAATACTGATATTCATTAACATGTCTGAAACAGATGTTTAACATTGAACAAATTCACACAATCCAGAAAACAACAGCCTCAGAGAAATGTACATTGCATTACCAAATACTATATTACTTCAAAAGCATTTCCGCGAAGAAATTTCGGTCATTCACTCTATATGAGAGTGTTCTCAGATAGTCTTTTAGGCATGGAAGAAGTGAGCCCTGCTAAGGTTTGGAGATGCTGGGTGTGCCCTCCAAGAGCTCCTGTGTCTGAAGCCTGGTCACAGTGGGACACTATCACAAGGTGCTGGAACTTTGCAATGCACTGCTTACCACAAGGCGATTGGGCCACTGGGGGCACTGCCTCAGAAATAATGACTGCTAGTCTTGCAGATTGAGCTAGCTTTTGCAAGAGTGATGTGTATAAAAGATTAAGCCTGACCCCTGAAGCCCTCTTCCTGTCTTGCCATGTGCTAACTTCTCATGTGCTCTGGCCATCGTGGGACCATATGGCATGAGGCCCTCAGCAGGGCCAAGCAGGAGCCAGCACGATACCCTTCAACCTCCAGAACTGTGAGCTAAGTAAACCTCTGTCCTCATTAAAGTACCTCGCCTCAGGTATTTTGCTACCTCAAAGGAAAACTGACCAGTACAAGCCCAGCGCTATGGCCCCTTTTCAGGGTCATGAGAGGGTTGAATTTTATCTAGAACTTGAGTGGCACTACACACCTGGACAACACAGCATCTCATGTTCCATTATACACTAAAAACACACTACTGTGCAAACTGACTTCGCTTTCGGATGATACAACCTTGTGAACCTGGGCCACTGAATTGAGAATTTTTTACTTTATCTTTCATTTTCTAGTACTAAAAAACACAGTGTCATCAAATACTTGATACTTGGAATGGTCTTGTATATCAACAATAAGACACTATACATGTTACAGCTAAAGTCTGACAGTAGGCTAATAATTAATAATGGCTGATGAACCAACTGGAATTCACTGAATCACAAGCTCAAGAAAAAAACCCTGATTAAAACATAAGTACTTTTGTAACTACATATTTTCTGATTAAGTGGAAATTTATTTCTTGGGAGAGTGATTTTCCGTGTTGGAATTTTATGGAATAAACAATAGCATCCATCTTAATATATATTTTCCTGTGGAGCCTTATTTAAATATAAATTAGAACATGAATAAGTTTGAATGTATTTTGGTTACCTGATAGCCCGATAATGGAAATAGATAATAAAGCATTATGTATAAAGCTTTTTGTATATAATTACACACACCAAATTGTGATTCTTGGTTTTATTTAAATTAGTAAGGAAAACAGAGCTAGTATCTCAGGTGAGACCGAGTATTTTCATGTTGAACATTGCTATGATTATTCCTGGAGGCAAAATAAAATTTTATATGTGTACTTACATATGTTTTGCCTGTTTTTCTTGCACGTGTTAAGCACATATTCTACAAACCAGCTCCTTTATAATATTACATATTTAAAATGACAACATAAATTTTGGTCTTAAGGCTTCGAGCTTCTAAAACTATTTCTTTAATCAAATAAAAATCTTAAATTATGTGGCAGATAAGGCATTGTCAAATGTGACTTAGGCCTTGTGAGAGAATAATATATTCCTTGCTTTGAAGTCTACAGAATTATTGGAAGTAAACCACCCGAGCTTTGTCAGGGGCAGCACCCTCCTACTGCACTGCTAAACTGTATAGTCAACAAACACAGCCACTGGGGTGATCTTGAACAAGTGCTGCCTTGAGGACAGCCTCCAGTTAGCTGTGGCTACAAGGGCAAACAAGACCCAGGAGGCTCTCCTGGAAGAGCTTGGCCTCCTGTGGTCAAAGGGAGGCTGCACTGGCTGACAGTAAACAGCACTCCCCAACATTGTCCCCCAGGTTGCCTGGGCATCAGCCTAGGAGCTTGGGGGCCTTCACCTCTGAGCTGGAGTTTGGATGTCAGGGAGGAGGGAGGAGAATGGGAAGGAAGGAAACTTATCACTAGCAGGACCAGCAGTGGTGGAGTGTGAATGCTACATGAAGGAACATCCATGGGCCGGTGGGCCTGGAGCTGGTGCTGGGGTGAAGGAAGAGGGTGATGGAAGGTGAAACTGTAACATTAGGCGAGGGTTAGATGTGAGGTGCTTTCTGTGTGATTAAGCCCTGGACTTTATTTTATAAGTAAATGAGAACCACTCAAGTTCTACAGGTACAGAAGAGCACTTCCAGAATATCTGAGAACAGTTTGCTATGTAGGGAGAAAAATACTGTTTTCATGCCATGAAACCGAAATTGTTTCAGAAGACCTCTCATTTGCAGAAATAGCACACGCAAGAAATTCAATCCAATGTTTCTCCTGATGATTCACACAATTCCAATTTTCGAATCCAAAGATATAAACACACAAAAGCTTCTAAATGATTGCCAACCACCTTCTGGACTTTCTGTCTTCCTTCAGAGAATGAAAACTGCCCTAATGAATGAGAAGGTTTTACCATTTCAATCATTTTATTCCATGCACAGAGGGAGACAGACCTTCAGGAAAAAGACCTTGTTAACCGAGCTAGAGCCAGGCCACACCTCTCCTGTGAGACTGCTGCTAATATCACTTCCACAAAACCAGTTTTCTGCTTTAAATCTCAGTTTATAAGGGTGAAATGAGAAAAGTTAGACTGATTTTTTTTAAGGTCTCTTTCTTCCTAGGTTTAGCACTTAAGCATTTTAGGACACTGATCTTTGTAAAGACTGATTTATGTCTCCAAACAAATAACATTGGTCCAATATATAATACAGGTCAACCAAATGTGACAAAAGAGTCAATCCATTAATGGAAGAAATGGAAAATCTGAAATTAGCCACATTTATTTCTATTTCACAGATACGCTGATTTGCATGGAGACTGTTATGAGAAATGATTTACTCAGCTATTACATTGGAGGAACGTTAGCGGATTGAGTGAAGGAGACTGGAAGAGGAAAGGAAGTTCAGTTCTATATTCTGATGTCTTGATGCCACAGTGTGAATGCCCAACAAGCAGTGAGCAGTGTCACTCTGAAGTTCGAAAATAAATGCTTTCTGGAAATAGAAATTTGGGAACCATGATCTAAGGGTTACTAAGGCCACGGAGGTAGCTTCGCAAGTTTGGGGAAAAACTGTATGTATAAGAAAGGAAGGGGAGTGAACCATCAAATAAGATATGGCTTTTCAGAAGCAGGGGAACCAGGGAGCTGTCATTAAATGAATGCTGGCCACAGGGTTGGCACCATCACACGTTACACACAGGGAGGGTGTGTTCCAATTCCAGAAAACCAAAGACAACTTCAGATAAAATTTCAGTGGAATGTGGAGAAATAGGCTGAGTACTTGTTTTAACTTTTATTCAGAATCTGTATATGCATTTAAATATAAGCAGGGATTGTCTGACTGTCTGTATACAGTGAGCATACCTAGCACCTTCTAAAGTCAATGGGAACATAGTCTAGCCATCACAGATTTTAAGTAAGAAGCTACATAAATAATGAGGTACTCCTAGAGGATGCAAATTTGGCCATTTTCCCCCCTCAGGATTCCACTGCTGGAAGGCAACTGATATATGGAAAGATACAAGAATATTCACTGAAGCATGGTTTTAGGAAGTTGGAAATTGTGCAAATACTCATAAATGAGAAAATAGTTAAATTAAATATGATCAGATATGATTACCATTATACCAAATACTAAGTGGCATGTGGGAAAAGAATGAGACAGAAAATGTAAATTTATTATGTACAAAAAGCAGACTATCTAATGGTATATCTAGAATAGTTGTCTAATTTTGTTTAATAAAGGCACAAAAAATAAACACATGGAGAAAAGAAAGGAAGGAAATGCACTAAAATGTAATGGTAGTTTGCTCTGATTAGTAATAATGTGGTCGAGTTTAATTTTATAGTTTGTACTTTATTTCCTATATTTTATGTAAATTATGTATAACTTGTATTAGTTACACCAATAACTTAATTTTAAAAGATCACAGGAAGATAGGAGAAATAAAAGAGAAGTTTTTTCTATCCTGAAAACCCACATACATCACACAGACACATATACGCTTTTAGATTAGAAGGGGTAGAAGCACACAATGTTCTAGTTGTTGCTTATGGGTACCTGGAAGACCCTCCCCTGCACCACCAGGCTTGGAAAGAGACCTACCTACATTTGGGTTCAGAACAAAAGGTTAAATAGACTTGGCAATTGTTTAAAACTAATGCTGTTTAAGTATTCTTTTAATAGTACTTGAATGTAAAATACACAGAATAGGTAAATACTAGGAGTTGGTGAGATATTTCTTCAGAAATTCCAACTGATGATTATTTTAGACATTTAAATAATGAGGTTTCAGTGATTCTATTATCTGAAAAATACATGCCCTGATTTAACCTAAGTAAAACAGGGACAGAGCCATATGATAATAGATTTCAGAAAAAAGTTTAACTTAGCAAATCATGAAAGTATCTGGTAGTCTTTTATTATTTTGTTTTGTTTTGTTGGTACCGGGGATCAAACTCAGGTCCTTGCCCTTGCGACCTGGTAGTCTTTTAAAAATTACTTAATGCCTTTATTTATGTACATCCAAGAATTTTTTGAAGGCTTCATTTTAACCTTGTGCCTCATCTTTCTCTATTCTCAGCTAATAGTAAAGATGAACAAGATTCAATTATATCTTTATAATTAACTTATTTTGCACCAAACAGGGAATCTCAAGGCTTACAGAATCCCACAGATCCTCCAGAACCTTAGATTTATCCACATGAAGTAAGCTGGACCCTGGGCAGAGAAGGTGTGGGAACAGACTCAATGCTAGGAAGTCGATGCTCTGTATTTCAAAAGGTTTGTAAAATACTTAAAAATCAAACAAAGTCAATGCTAGCTCTGGATACAGAATATATTAAGTAGATACTTTAAGAAGGATTTTGTCTGTCTGTTCCTGTGCAACAGATGCTGTAATGTAATGCTCTGGGGTCAGAAGGAGAAGGCTAGCTCTATGGAGGGAAACTGGCATATTCAGCAGAAAACATGTTTTCTCTGCTCCCACTTTCTGAATCTAAGGCATAAAGCAGAAAGAGGCACTTCTGGCAGGAGTCTCGATGAGTCTCAAAATAGCCTCTCTCCCACACATTTAGAAGATCCCCTCAGTCCCCAAGATAGGAGGAAGCAGCTCTACTAGAAATGCTGGTAAGGGGGCTCTACAACATTCAGTACATGGGATCCCTGCAGGAATCTCACCTTTAAAGGTCAGTAAGCACTTAACACATTCGGCGAGACCTAGAATGGGGGCCACAGTTTTACACCAATGAACTGAATGACAAATGTTGTTAGCGTGACTCTTTCAGTACTCTGGGTCAGGGACCTGGGTCAGTCTTTAGTATGGGGATTCGGAATCCAGGGTCCATGAAGGCTAGAACTTCTGGGAGGCAGGCCTAGCGGGGGACACAGGAGGGGTGACCCCAGCTCCGGGAAGGAAGATAGAAAAGGGTGTAACCTCCATATTGGGGTAAAAGTCCACACAGGCTTCAGCTGTTGGAGGTAAGAACTGGTCAACACGAGAGAGAGCAAAGTCCGGGAAACACTGCAGGAGCTGGCCATGAGTTCGAATGTGCCCTGGGAGGCAGGGAGTGAGGCTGGACAACGAAAGAGGAAATCTGGTGCAGGTCACACATCAAACATCAACCATGTATGTTACACACACCACTAGCAAGGAATACTTTCATTTAATGTAATGCTTCAACATTATATAAATTATTTCTATCAAAATATTTTATGCTAAGATGCGTTATGATCAAGAACAGGGCCTTATTCTCTGTGGGTTTCTCAAGTTACATCCGGCCTTGGTTTGGGGTTCTAAGATACTTTTCAACTCCTAAGATAATTCTAAAGTCGTGGGAATTAAACGAGGTAACAATTACATAGCATTGCACTGTGGTGCACTGAAAGTTTGCGTCCCTCCAGATTGATGTTGAAACTTTATCCTCATTGCTGCGGTGTTAGGAAGTGTGGCCTGATGGGAAAGCCACCCAGCCATGAGGGTCCTGCCCTTCAAAATGGAATTAACATCCTAAAAAGAGGCTTCTGAGAGCTGGCTGGCCTTCTACTTCTGTCCGTGGATCAGAAGATGTGATGTACGGGGAGGGACCTTCAACAGCACCCCCGGGTAGCATCTTGGACTGGACTCGGCCTCCACAGCCATGAGAGACAGAGGCACTTCTGTCGTTTGTGGTCACCCAGCCTGAGGTATTCTGTTACAGTGGTACAGGACGGAGACAGAGCTCACTGAAAGCCTACCAGGACATCTTGACTTTTCTTATTTAAAAAAGATAAAATTCCAACCCAAGGTAATTGTTACACCAGGAAATAGAAATCTGTTTACTATTATTTCTGGTAACTAAGGATACCCCTTTTAGGGGAGGGCCAAAGGGAAAGCTTTGCTATCATCCTATCCTACTTTCGGATTTTATTTACACACACACATTCTCTCTCTCTCTCTCTTTTGAGACAACTGAAGTAAATATTTCTGAAGTGATACTTTCTTGCTCTTGACAATTCAAAAAATTCAACAAATTTCCTAATAAAAGCATTCACTATTTCTACTCTGAGACTCCTAAAATAACGGTTGAAGTAGGGGGAAGGAATCCACACTCAGACCTGTCTGATAACATCCCTGAACTGTCTTTCTTGCCATTTTCAAAGGCTCCTCTATCCTTCCTTTAGTACTATACCAGCGGTGTCTTACTTAGTCACTGTTTCAGCTCGTGTTTGGATTCTCCCAAGCCGAACTAGGTGGGGCTTCTTTGCTCACAGTGCAGTGCTACGCTCAAGGGTACTAGGATGAAGGGTGTGAGTGCTACCCGGCCTTAGTAGTCTGGATAAGATAAAAGTGACAGCTGTTAAGGTCTTTTGTTGCTTTTTGCTACCTTGTGGGTACCATGAACTGTTTCTCCTCTGAGATGTCCTTCTGCCATGTGCCACCCTGTCTTGTAGCCAGCCAACTATGGACTGAAACCTCTACAAACTGTGAGCTAAATAAACCTTTCTCCTTTTTAACTGTGGGTGTTGGGTATTTTGTCTCAGTAAAGTGAGAGAAACAACTAAGACAGTCACTAAAAGAGCTGATACCCTATATTATATTATTTACTATATTATATTGTTTCCCGTACTACACTGAGTTATATGAGAATAGGAGCCAGTCCAATAAACTGCACACAACTTAGTACATATTACTAAGTGCCGAGTTACTTACATGTGTTTGTCTACTTTCAACACAGTCATCTTACATTGCTGTGCTCATTTCACTGGTTAGGAAACAAGCGTGGATATGTCGGATAAATCATCTACAGTCACACAGACTTCAGGCATAGAGTTTAGATTCAGTGTATTTCTGTTTGTTTGTTTGTTTATTTATTGGTACTGGGGATCGAACTCAGGACCTTGCTCTTGTGAGGTAGGATCCGGAACCACTGGGCTAAATCCCCAGCCCCAGTGTATTTCTATTTAATCCACTCTAAAATCTTCCTTTCACACTTTAACAGCTCTGAGGCTGGGATATATGAAATTGCTGTTTTCAGGTAGCGGCTGTGATGTGGTTCTCAGTTTTGATGTTTGAGGGCCTGGTCCTGTTTTCTCTCCAGCTGAGTCGAGGGTGTGGTCGGTGCTAACCATGATGAGCCGACCTGTTGTTTAAAATTTGTCCCAACAGATTACACTATGACTCCCCCTGAAATAAACTTTATTGCAAACACATAAAGAAAGGACAATGAAAGAGCAGTGCATAATTGGATACTAGTGAAGTCAATATTCATAACTGGGAGAACAGCAGAAATTATTTTCTTGCTAAGCAATAACCAAGGGCATTATCGAAACTTTCAAAGGAACATAGACTCACAAATAGATGTAGCTAGGTCAACGCTTGGTAGGATCAGTCAGTCAAATGAAGGGTGCTAAAAGGTGGGAAAGACAAAGGTAAGAAATCTCAGGGTGCTTTCAGCTGAAGGGAGAGGGACCAGGTCAAGGTTTAGGGCTGACAGCCAGTGCTACTCCACACACCCAGTGACATGACCCGTTATCTATACTGTCCGATACAGTGACCATTAGCATGTGTGCTACTGAGCATGTGAACTATGGCCATTAATTAATGAATTTAAATATAAGTAGCCAAAGTGTCTAGGGACTACTCTGTTGGACACTAAAGAAGTACAGGGTGTTATACAAACCAATTGCCTTCCTTAAGGAAGTTAGCGATGATTAAGTTTGATGGTACAATGAATTTCAGTATTCATACCTGAAAACTACAAATATAATCTATTTCAAAATGGGGCTGGGATTTAGCTCAGTGGTTTCTCCACCTGCTGTGCAAATGCAAGGGCCCAAGTTCAATCCCTGGTACCAAAAAAAACCCCAAACAACAACAACAACAACAACAACAACAACAACAAAATGCAGGGTGTTTAATGAGATGCTCTGTTGTGCTTAACATAAAGTCTAGTACATGGAGAAGGAGAAGAAACAAAGTGAATAGTAATAGTGAAGAAAGGACTAGTAATAGTTAATTCTATTGTTTTTGTATTTGCTGACAAACACCAAGTTTCATATTGTAATAGGTAGGAGATCATGAAGGAATTACTCCCCTTTCTCCTTAAATGATGGCAAGTTTCTTAGAAATTAGAAAGTTCATTACAATAGTTACTACGATATGCATGACTGCAGTAAATACTCATCAGCCTGAAATTTCCAGAAGGCAAATTAGTACCCATGCAATGCTTCCAGATACATATCTGCAATTTATAAATCCAAGTTCAAGCATCCTGGCCCCACGTTCGAATTCTGAAAGGGATGCCAGATTCCTGCTGGCATTTGTTACAGTTCTAACAAGGGGTCATTGTTTTTATTAACTATAAAGAAGAATATTTTGTTTGCCAAGGAGAACCCCTGTCTAAATAGTAATAAAGAACCATGTTTTTTGTTGAGCCCATAAGAGAAAGACTTTTTAATAACTGGTGGGTAACCCTCCTCATAATCTACTGGTCTGACTGTTAACACAGATGTGTGTGTGTGTGTGTGTGTGTGTGTGTAAGGACACAGCACTCACAAGGACAATGAAGACTGGGATGGGGTAACATCTTGGGATTGTACCCACTCCATCTGATCTCATTTAAAGCACTATGGAGGATGAGTTAAGGAGCTGGAAGGGCTGGTTTCAGGAAAGGTCATTCTCTGGGGTTGAATCTGAGATTGGGCAACACGAGAGGGAAAGTTCAGAACCACTGACCACTTTCTCACCCTCTGCAGAGAATCCAACTCCACCTTCATCTGGAAGACTGCAGCTCTGGGGACAGTGAAAGACTTCATACACAGATAGGAGCAGTTTGAGCCACATGCTCAGAGAACAACTTCGTGAGGTGAGCAGAGCACGCAGACAAGGCACACTCACGGAGCAGAGGGTAATGGGGCAGAGCGGCCCACACTGGAGACTGCATCCCAGAAGCACTTTGGGAAGCCCTGGAAGGGGCTGGGTCCTCTGATTGATGGAGCCTCGTATAAACAGGCATTTAAGTGACCTAGTTTGTCCACCCAGGACGGTGATGCCAGAGGATGCCGGGGACACTAGCTGTTTTGTTGCTTTGGAGTTCCTGTTATTATTCAGACCTTTTTGTGTTTCTATAGTTGCATGCCACAACGATTTAGGGTGGAGTTAGTCCAGGGTAGCACTGGCACCAATAAAGGACTGTTTGTGGAAAGCCTGCTCATCATTCGCCTTTTTATTGCTACCCGAACAACAGTAGCTAGAATCACTAAATCTAACACTTGAATAAACGCCCTTCAGAGGGCTTAACAGCGGCAATTACCAAACAGTCCACACCAATGGCTCTTGGCAGGAAGTGAGGAACAAGAAGTAAAGAATTTCTCCATGAAGTGAAGAATTTGGGGAGTGCTTCAAATAGAAAATATGTGAATTTACAAAATGGGAGGATCATCAGAACAACAACTGCTCTATTGAGAAAGAAAGACCAAATAAAGTTTAAGAATACACCCAGACTGTCAGGAACACTATTCAAAACACAGTGGTCCACCACACCGGGATATAAGGAAGTACATGCTTGTCTGTGCTATGACTCTACCTACAAAGGTAGAAATGAGATTCTTTTGCCTCTTCTGACAAAGGTCATATTGACTGACAGCTCTATTTCACTGACCCTCTTATGCTCTGAAGATGGTTATTTTTCATAATATAAGGACACATGGGGGGATATTCATTTTGTTTTATCCCTTCAACTTCAAGCCTCAGTTCTAATTATCCCTTACACCAAAATTCTACCTAGAAGTGCTATTCATACTCTGGCCATGTAATCTGAGTAAAAAAATGAAATGCTTAACCTGGTCATGTAATTTGAGTAGTGAAAATGAAATGTGATTACATAAAGTTCATGAAATGGAGAACCTGATTTTAGCGTGATGATTCTCTGAGCATTAAAAAGGCACACACACAAAAAAAAAAAGAAAGGAAAAAAGTTGGAATTAGTTCAGAAGTAAGAGAGCAAATGTCAAGGAATAAATACGTTGGGGGTTCCAAGTCTAGATGACAAATTGGATGTAAGTAAGTCACTAGGACCACATGGCATTCACCCAAGAGTTCTGAAGGAAGTCAAGCGTGAAATTCCGGAAGCGTTGGCCAAACAGGTAAACTGTGTTGCAAACAGCCACCTGGTCAGAGTACTGGGTGGCTGTCAGTGTGACGTCCATCGGCAAGAAGGGGTCTCCAGAGAACCCTAGGTCAGCAAGCCTGGATTTCAGGGATAAAAGATGCAGGAAATTATAAAACAGAGTTGATACCACTGAACATTTTCATGTCACTAACTTAGTGACATAAAAGTTGCATACTTATGGTAAGAATAAATCATACCACCATGGCCTTCTTGAAACCTCTCAGGTCTTAAATGGTAACTGAGGGGCTGAATTGTAGGCATAATTTGCTGTTTTTAAAGGGCTGTGAACAGATTTATTTATAATGATTGTTTATGAACTATACCTGCGTTAGCATGGGGTTGGAGGAAATAATTTTGCTACAAAGAAAACTAACAATGATTGAGAACATCAACACTGCTCTTATGAACACTTTCCTGGAAGGATCCTGTAGGGGTTGGAAGAAACAGTCCCATTCTCATAAACAGATTTGCAGAAATTTAAATTTATACATTCTTCTAAGTTCTAGGCAAGAAGAAAATATTAAGCCATGATGCCGGAAGTAGGAAATTTCAAAAGGATATTTGAGCAGGAAGAAATAAGTTGGGTCAATTTCAATGTGTACTTCAAAAGTATACTTATGATGTGGCTTTCAAGTTATGTCACTGTAACTGGAAACACTAACAAAAAGAGGACATCATCAGGGCACTACGCCTTCAACAAATCTGGAACACCAATGGCAGAGCACGGGGCAGCACATACAAGGTGGAGCAGGGATCAGCCTACACATGCACAGTATTTGAGATCTCAGAAAGGTTAGAACTTAGAAATAAGAATAATGCTACTGCAGTCTGAATCTAAAATAGCCCCTCAGTGCTCATATTTTGGGAGCTTAATCCCCAATGCAGCGGTGTTCAGAGCTTTTGCAAAGCGTTCAACCATAATGGCTTTAAATTCATCCAAGTGGATGAATCCAATGATGAGTTCACTAGCCGAATGGACTAATAAGGAAGTCCTACTTGGATGGAACAGGTCACAGCGGGCATGGCTTTGAAGGGCAGATTTTGTCCTGGCCTTTTCCCTTCTGCTCTTTTGCTGTTTCTCACTCCTTCCTGGCTGCCATGAGGTGGAGATTTCCTTGACCACACTCTTCCATCATGCAATTTCTGCCTTCAAGCCAGCCGGCCACAGACAGAAACTTCTGAAGCCATGAGCTGAAATAAATCTCTCCGCCTTTAAGTTGTGTATTTCAGATACTTTGTCCCAGCAATGGAAGGGCTACAGATACAAATGCTTTAAAGAGGTACATCCTCGATTTAGCTCAAAGTCAAAACAGACTGCCTTAGAAAATATATAATACCAAATCTGAGAGTCATTTACCTGCCAGAACAAAACTTTGCATCCTTTAAAGGAAAACAACACAATCATACAAAATATAATAAAAATATATATGAACATATTTCCAGAAAATGTGACACATTAGTCAATGGAAATTGACTCCAAAATGACCATATGTTATAATTAGCAGACAAGGACTTTAAGGCAGCTCAGCTGCATTAAGGAAAGTGTGCTCATAATGAATGAGTGGATGGGAAATCTCAGAACAACAGGGATTATAAAAATAAATAAATGTAAATTCAATACTAAAACATATAATATCTTAGATGAAAATTGTACTAAATGGCATCAACAACAGATTGAATATAACATTTTTAAAAGGCTAAAGAACTTAAATACAAATCAATATAAGGTATCTTGCCTCAATTTTACAGAGGAAAATGATTTTATGAACAGAGTTTCATTGATCTATGGGAAAATATTAAGCAATCTAACTCATACTCAATTGAAGTCTCAGAAGGTGAGGAGAGGGTGAACACTCCTGAATGTTGGTGAAAAATATAAGATTCAAGAACTTTCTGAATTCCAGCTTTCTGAATTCCAAGCAGAATATATAAAAAGAAAACTTCCAAAGACTATCCTGGGCCAACTAGTGAAAAGTGAACATAAAGAAAAATTCTGAAAGCAGCCAGAGTAAAAGAATGTATTACTCTCCAAAAAACAAACAAATGATAGGGTTTGTATATATGTAGATATCATATATTTGACAACAGTAATTCAAAAGGTGGAGGTGGGCAGTGTTAAGTGGAGCTATACTGTTTCAAGTTTCTAATATTTTACATGTAATAATGCAATGTGAACTCTGTTACAGTAAGTTAAATACACATATTGTATTGAAATCTTTAGAGAAACCACTAAAAATAAGTACCAAAAGCTATAGCTGAAAATTCAGTAGTTGAATTAAAACTGAAGAGTACAAGAATGGAGGAGTAAAACATGAACAGAAAAATGAAAAGAACAGCAAAATGATAACTGTAATTCCAGTCATATCAGTAATTATAGTAAATGTTAAAAGACTAAATATTTTACTTAAAAGGCTGATATTATCAATTTGGGTAAAATAAGCTGATCCAACTATGTACAAGAGGCATTCTTTAAATGTAAAAACACTAAGTTAGATGTTAAAGGATGGAAAAAGACAAATCAGACAAATAGGACAAGAAAGCTACATTAATATGTGACAAAATAAACTTTAAGACAAGGAGTGTTACTAGAGATAAGGAAGGATAGTTCATAATTGATGAGAGGGTGAATGTATCACAATGATGCCTTTTTATATGCTTCATGTAATGAGTTCATGATCCAAAATAGACATAAAGAAAAAAGTAGACAAACTTAAAAATCATAGCAGACGGTTTTATCATTTTTCTTTCAGTGACTGACAAAACAAATAAAAAATCGGTAAGGATACAATTCTGGACAGCACTAATTAAAAGGAAGCTTAGATTTTTGTATTCTATTGAAGTGTAATTTAAACTTTCAAAATTATATCCTATTTCCAAGCTCTCTGTTGTAGGCTATATAATCCTGCCTTCCTGCCTGCAATGTTTTTACATAATCTTTGATTTATAAATCCTGTCTATTGTGTCAATGATTTAAGACTCCTGAAAAAGAATTATAAATAAGACTCAAGAAAGCTAAAAGAAAACTGTGGTGTATGTAAAATCTATCTTCATCTTCTAGTTTTTTTTTTTCTTTTGGTCCTCTCCTGTAGACTTCCAGTTGTAATTCAAATGTGCAAATGAGAAATCCTACTCCATGGCCTTCCTTTTAATCCCAGAAAATAGGCATGCATTATAACAGAGTCTTTTGTAGTCATATTTCCTGATTACTTAGTTATGAACTAGAGGACAATCAAACCGAAGGATGACCATTTTAGGGAAGAACAGCAAAGAAGACAAAACGATGGGAACTGGTGACGTGGTTGTTATGGCTGGGTCTGGATGCCCCTCCAAAGCCTCATGTGGTCATGGGGGGCTGGGTCTGCAGCAAGTGATGCTGGGATTGGGGCATGTGATTACTAAATCAGAACACCAACTGGTGTGGCACCGCCCTAATCCCAGCAGTCCCGATAAGATAAAAGGGGCAGAAGACGTTAGCTGTTAAGCTTCCCTTGTTACTTTTGCTACCCTGTGAGCACCATGGACTGTTTCTCCTCTGCGAAGCCCCTCTGCCATTGTCACCTTGCCTTGGGGCCAGCTGATTATGAACTGAAACCTCTACACACTGGGAGCTAAATACATCCTTTCCCCTTTAACTTTGGGTGTCGATGTTTTGTGTCAGCAATGAGAGAAGAGTAACTAAGACAGCGCTACTAGTGGAAAGGGGTAGAAGGTGGCAAGAGGATGTGGGGCAGGTCCTGACGGCTGTCGCAAACTAACCTGTATATTACCTTCTTTATCCATATGAAGTTATGACTTGAAAACATGCTTTTAAAAGTAATACCTTCAGGCAACATGTAGAATTTGATAAATACAAATGTTACCTTGAAAATAATAATTTTCATTTTCATTGTTCCAGTTTTGAACTCCCTCTATATTATTCATCTTATTACAGTAATCTCAATTCCTGGATCCAGAAAGTGAATAGGACTTAAAAACATTCTTGTGATTGATCTGCTATTTTCTTTATAAAGTGGATTTTTTGGGCGTTTGTCAAAAAGTCCATTCTGACATTTCATGCTAGAGCTCTACTTCAGGAACTGAGCTCTTGCCAAATTCCTCCGAGCCCGTCCAGTCTGGTACCCACTGCCTTCACCCAGTGCCTGCTATGGCCAAGCACACAGGCCTTAAAACCCAGGCTCAGCCACCCAGTCTTTCCACTTCTAACTTCTGGTCCTTCTGGTTTCTAGCTCTTTGGTTTCTCACAGGTACTTCCCTTCTCTCCTTAGGCAGCTCTGTTGGAAAAGTCTCACAACACTGTACGTGACTGCCTCTCAGACCACAAGGCCATAAGAGCCCTTCAAGAGATGAGAGGTTCAAGCTTTGGCCACACAGTGGCCCAGGGCAGCTCCTGCACCTCCATGTCTCTCTGACAGAGTGACGCCCACCTTCCCATGGTCACCAGAGTACACAGTGGCAGGGATGATGTCGAGCTTCTAACAAAAGTTAAATATCACAGAAAAAGTAGATAAGGTCTGGAAGTATTAAGGCAGCATTTCAACCCTATAAATATTCAAGTATCTATAGAGAATGAGTTCCATATAAGTCACAAATTTGATTGTATGAAACTCATAGTCATATCTGATTCACAATTTGATTTCTATAATGATTATAGAAATTGGGAGGACATTTTGTTCCAAAATACAAAATAGGAAACATACTTTCCTAGGTGGTCAATGGCCAATATGTTTTTCTAATTGACCCAGACAGCATTAAAACTTCCCACCACTCCATCTCCTCCTCATTGATTTTACACGTCCTTATTTGGTCCTGTTCCTGAGATGGTTTTCTTTTCTCAGATGCATTTATCAGCCACACCAAGCATTTGTGCTGCGGCTCCCTAGGGCTGGGGACAGGCCAGGAGGCTTAGAGGCAAGGCTTTCTGTAGGAGGGGAGGGTGGTAGAGTTTCCCTCCTGGAACTCCAGTGGAAAAATAGATTTGCTTCTTGTTTCATTGTTTATTCCTCTTTCATGACACGCTAATTGATTGACAAAGGGATTAGACTCAAAGCCTTGGCCTCATTAGCATCACACAAGTAAAAATAAAGAATAAATATGTACATTTTATTCTCAAAGTACTGTTATTTTCTTAGTAATTTATTCAATATTTTCTTCACATGGCATAAAAAGGAAAGCTTTTTATTAATCACATTTAATAACTGTAATGAAGAAAATATAATAATCATTTAATAAGTGATTAACTCTTATATAGCTTTTGTTACATACCAGTACTTTTCTTGTAAAGTACATATTCATTTTATTCTCATGAGAAGTCAAAGATGTAGGTACTGCAAGCATTGCCATCTTTATAGATTGAGAAATTGAAGCCGTGAGAGGTTCAGTAACTTGCCCAAGGCTGCCTGGCTACTGAGGACTGCAGTTGGGAATACCTTTTCCACTTCCAGCTGATTCACAGAACTTTTGATTGGCCTCCTTGATTACTTTCAGATCTGGAATCCATTTCCCAACCACCACGCCCCACTCCCTCTCGGAGGACATGTTCCAGCCCAGCACTTCCCAGACTTGGATGTGTGCACGAGTCCTGGGGCCACACTGATAGAATACAAATGCAGACCCTGCCTCCCAGGTGTGGGGAAGCCTGAGACTAGATTTTTAACAAGTTCACAGGTTATTCTGGTCTCCGAACCACACTTCAAGGAAACAATGCTTAGGCTGAATTACTCTGTGTTCCAGAAAACCTTTTGCTTTTAAAAGAGGGACCTAGGATTGATGAGAGAGGTGAAATGCATCGGATTTGAAGGCACGCATGTAAATGTAAATGGGTAGATAGTTCTACAGTTGAAAGACCTGACAGAGTACAGGTTTCACTTTAAGTGGGCCTAATGCAATCTTAACATTACCTTAGATGCCTGAGTTCAGTGCTAATATTCAAAGTTAAAAGTATTCCAGGAAAGTTATTAAAAATAGGAAAACATTCTCCATTTCTGAATATATTTAGCTTTCTGGATTTTTAACTGTAAATCATTTCTTGTGATGAAGCAACTAGAAGTTTCTTAATTTCTCTCATGACACAATTAACAGTATCCCTGAAAATCCTTTACACAACTTGGGGGCACAATCCACAGGTAAGGCTGCAAATGGAGAAAAAGGGAATTTTCTAACTTTTGGAAATACTTCAGAAGAGGAAAGCCTAAAACCTCTCAGGGATGCTCCCCAGCCCCAGATGTTGGAACGTGTTTATTTCCGGAGAGTCTCCCCAGGGGCCTCCACTTTAGGCCTCGTTACTGGGCCAGGGATTTAGCTCAGTGGCACCACACCTGCCTTGCAAGCGCAAGGTCCTGAGTTCAATCCCCTGTACCAGAAAAAATAAAGAATGGTAGTTTTTAGACCTTGTAATCATTTCAGACACAGTATTGCCAGCTCACTGAGTTCTCTGAGTCCAGCAGGGTCACAACCAGGAAAGGGAAATGCAGAAGTCCTTGTAGGAAGGTTCCCTCACGCTCAAGGTGCTGGACTCCGAATTCTGTCCAGTCCATGGTATCTAGTTTCCTCACCTTGTAGAGCCAGGTAACACATACCAAACTTCTCTATGAGCTCAATTTCTCCACTGGAATCACAGTCGTAGGCAATGCTTTTTGTTTTTAAGCAAAAGAAAATACCTATTTGATTTATGAATACCTTTATTCCATTTCCTGCTAATTCACTGAACTTTTCATTAGCCTCTGTGATTACTAACTTTATTTAGGGGTGTGTGAGTGTTTCGGTAATGCTTTGCAACACTTGCTGACAGGACTTTCCGAAGGTGATTGAAGGGGTGAAGTCAGACCATAGTTTGCCTGTTTGCTCTGGACTTTCTTTAGATGCTAATAACAGCTAATTAATGAGAGCAAGGGAAGCAGTGGTTGGTAACTCACTTTTAAAATTCAGTATGATCACAGAATGGGACAGTCGGCTCCTTCTCCCAGGCTAAATGAAGCAGTTCTATTTATCAGGTATTTTATTGGCTTTGCAAATCATATTAACAGTTTTACATGTAGGTGTTTAATCAGAAGCTTACTCCAAAAATACTTATGTAACTGGTCTGCCAAAAACAAGAAAAATCAAATCTTGGAAGAGAAGAAATGCAGGTGGTGGATGCAAAGTTTATCCCATGCTCCACGCAGGTACGGATGTCGGCACCGTGACATCACAAACACGCAGTTTGCATTTTTCTTAGATGCCCGAGAAGTATATCTTCATAACTTTAAATCTGATTTAGGAGTGCATTGGCTCAAGTTCGTCACTAGAATAGCAGCATTTTTGAAAGATTATTGAAAATAATGTTGAAGAAGAAACAGATTTAGAGAAAGCCAGAATCCATAAGGAAATTATCAAGGACTTCAAGAAATAGACTTCTAGCATCAAGTCCTTAAAATATTTGGATATTTAAGTGCATTCTACATTTTCTATAGTCTGCAATCAGTTTTTAAGAACTATAAAATCAAATCAGAATTTTTTAAATCTTTAGAGTTCAGGATCCCTAATTCAAAGAAAGGCATAATGAAATAACAATGATATCTGAACGATAACTTATTCACATTCTATGTGAGATGGCTTAAATATTAAATTATTAATTTATTAAAAATTGAGTCTTCCTCATCTGATGCTTAGCAATTTTATATTCATCTAGATATTTTGAGCATTAGTAGCAAAAACAATCCAGTGTAGGCCTGGCAAAAATATCAGGTGATATTAGCTTTTTCTTTTGCCAAAACCAGTTTATACTTGGCCTTATAAAAATAGAAGCATACTAATTTTGAGATTAATGGATATTATTATCTCTTTTGATATTTTGATTATAATGATGACAGGGCTGTACAATGAAAACATTTTAAAGATGCTAAATCGAGCCATGATTAAACATGCAGTAAACAAATTCCCTATAGATTTTGTATCCAATCAGTGAAACTCAGAAAAAGTGGGCTGTGCCTTGACTGTGGGTCTCAAGGATACAGGTTGTATGCGATTCTGTCTAGAATTCCACAAATGATAAAATGATTTAATGCTTAATTAGAAACAATTTACCAAATTTATTCCAAATGTTTCCTTTACAGTTTATTTACCTCTTTTGATATTGACTATATTATTCTACATGTCTTAAAATATCATACAATAAAATGCACTGAAACATTACCTTATATTATAAAAAGAATGAGTAACTTATTCAACATGCATATGAAAAATACTCATTCCATTATTATTAATGGTAGTAGCATGAGGTAAATGTGAACAAGGTGTGACAATGTTTAATATTAGATAATGTTAAAAATCTCATTTTAATGAGAAATTTTAATTCTTCCCCTAAGACTTTGCCAACTATAACTAGTTAATTATGTGATAAAATATCCTCATTGGCATTTTATTTGCTTGTAATTCCCAGGTTTACTTTTTACTGCCACTGCCTATAAACACCTCAAAGGCCCAAAGACAGAAGGTGATCAAAATAAGAATTACCATTATAAAATCCAAAGGTTCTCTCCTTCCCCAAGACATCAAATGTCAAGCCCTTTCTTCCTGCTATTAAAATCTTACATCTGAAGTATATCTGTGTCTTTTCTTTTTTTAGTATCTCAATTTCAGCTTAACTGCTTACCTACTTTCAACTGTCACATTCAGGGCCAGACAGCTTTGGAAGGAATGCAGGGTTGTGGAGTGTGGCTACCATACCTCACATGTTTGAAGTGCACACACAGGCATGGTAGGACAACTGCTAATTGTTGTATCTCAAGATCTGATGATGCAGTCCTTGCTCACCTTATCCATATTCTTGTTTTTTAAATTTCTTCCTGGCCTTCAGTCTTCCAGGCTGATCTTTCTAGTCAATAATCTAGCTATTTCTTTGGAAAGTTAGGACACTTTTCTCCCCTGAATTTTCTCCACTTCTGTTCAAGCTAGCAGAATGCTGTAGAGGGGTCTGGCCCCGTGAGGGCATCCTGTGGCTTTGCAGGGAAGTGCTTTCTGGCTTGTGTTTAATACTTTCACCAAAGGTCATGAGTTCCTTCAGCTGGAGCCACACCTGGGGGAAGAGTCAGAGGGAGGAGTGGGGAAGCACTGGACACTACCTTAAGGGAAGAGAATATGTTTTTTTTTTCCTGATTCTCTTTATATCAGTTTTAGAGGCAGAAATGCAATTGGTTTGAACCCTAAGCGTGGGTTTTCCAACAACGTAAGATGTTAGGATTTTTTATATTTCAGGATTCTATATGGCCAACTATAGCACACTTTTCTTAGCTAATCAAAGAAGCAAAGCATTGCTATTTCTCAGCGTCATCAAGGCAAATGGTATAGTCACGTGACTGTCATGTCAGAAGAAAACAGGAATTGATATAAAATATTGCTCCCAGATATCAGTTGTCCTCACATACTGTTTTTTAGCAATAGACTCAGACATTAATTTATGCTAAGACTAAAGCATGAAGACTTAGCATGTTAAAACTTTAGCTAATTTGGTCGAATCCAGGCAGACATTCTGTGCATGGGTAGAAATAGTTCTAGATCACAGTGGTGGCATAGATCATCTCAGTTAAGCTAATCACAACAGCAGTATTCTGAGGAGAATCTGGAAAATAAAATGAAAAGCCCTCACAGAGGAAAAGCAAAATCATGTACTCAAATCTAATAACTCCATACAAGCCTTCCCAGACGTCAAGGAATCAAAATAGGCTTCTGGCTTTCAGAGGAGAGACAACAGGCTGCTGTGATAACTTACTACAAATGGAGAGGTGCATAGAAACGGGAGAGGTGGCCTGCTGCAGGAATAAGACTCACTTCAACTCCTCCTTCTTTTGTCAGAGTTTCTTTTTCTCCAGTTTCTTATGGAGAGGGAATAAATGAGTGAGGGAAAATGAAAAGGGATGACTTCGGCTCATTCTTCCTCCTATATTATGCCTTTTCTCCCCACATAAAAGGAAATAATGGAACTCAGAGAACGGCAATGAATGGGCTGCTCTACCCCAGGCTTAAGAAAGAGAGTGGGAGAAAAGGGGGTAAGAGCTTAAAATACTGGAAAGTAGACAAATTCAGGAAATGAATGGGAAGACATATATTGACTTTTGCAGAAGGGGGAAGAAACAAAGGGAAAGAGAGGAAAATAATCATTACAGCACAATGAGATACAGGGATAACTAACACTCTGTCCTACCCAGGAGTTGCCACTTGAGTGTGTGACTCTCAGCAATCCCTTCAGACCTCATGTCCTGTCCCCACCATGGGCCTGCCTGAGCTCTCTACCAATCACTAACTGACTCCGAGGTTCTAGAGCTTGGCTTTGAAAGTCTGTTTCCAGCTCTGCCACTTTGCTTCCTGTGTCCTGTGGGATCACTGATTTAACCCTTCCCTACTTTGGTCTCCTGATCTGTAAGTGGGACCATTAAAGTACTTAGCACCTAGCACTGTGGCGAGGATTAAAATGAGATAATGTGGTAAGAGGGCCGAACACATTTCTGGCTTGTAATAAAAGTTCAACAGACGTCAGCCTGCGAGGCTATGTCCTCCATTAGTGGACACACTTTAAGAAGAGTCATCTCCCTTAAACCCAGTGGCACAGATGCTTGGTCAGAAGTTCAAGCTGCCAAGTCCTCCCCTACTCAGCTGCAGGACAGCGTCTCTCTCTGCTGAGGTTTCAGCAGGGCCTGCCTCTCACCAGTGGACAGCTCTCTGCCAGTTTCCCCAATATTTTCTTTTAAGTCACCTCCAGCTGAGCCTACCCCGTACACTCTGTGCCAGTTTGAAAAACTTCGTAAGCCAAGAAAACAAAGCAGAGGCACAAGTGAGTTCACATGCTGAGAACTGCAGGCAAAAGCTACCGGAAGTCATACGCCCACAGGCACTGGAGTTACAAACATCATCTTCTAAAGCCGGAGGTCACAGAGAACCCCCGAATGGCTCATGTTTCAGTCATTAAGCATACAGCATGGGCATTTCTCCTGCGATACGTAAGCCACATTCGCCTCCATCAGCAGACTGACGATCAGGAGCCTAGAAAACAAGCAGCTCCTTGCTACAGGCAAAATCAACAGATTTTGATTGGAAGGGGGCCTTTCCCCGAGTCTCTGCTATTAAGACAGCACATCTCCATTGCCTAAAACACATCCAAGTCCTGCAAGAAATGTGAACATCCTTTCTCGAGGGTGCACACATCCTCACAGAAGAGAGCCCGCTGAGCCAGGAAGCAGGTGGAGGCCTTGTTGAACAAGGTCCCACACATAAGGAAGTCCCTGGAGAGTTTTCAGGAAAAGATCGTGTGGTGAGTTTAGCAATGAACCCCCTTCCGAGGTCCAGGCCAGGGAGACAGCCATTACCCAATTCAACAGTCCCGAGAGGAGCCCAGGGCAATGAAGTGGAAACCAGTGAGGGGAACGTGCCACTTGGAGGGTGCCAGGCCAAGGCTGCCCAGTCAGCCCCAGAGAGCCCGGATAGGCGGCCTCCCGGAGGAGAAGGTCCTCGCCACAGACCCCGGAGCCCTGGACTGGACCACAGCCACTGCCGGGTGGTGCTTGGAGAGGCTCCTCACAAGGGAATTCACACCAAGCTTTCACGCTTATGGCTAAGAACAAATAAACCAAAAACCCAAACCAAAACTGAAAGAAAAAACTCAGCCAAAAAAAGACTTGGCCTGCCCCCCTTCCAGCGCTTTCCTCAGCAGCTGTTGCTGCTTGATTCCACCTGGCTGACCCTGTTCAGTGCGCAGTGTGCTCAGGGCGCCTGCCCCGTGGGCCTCTGCTATTCACAGGCCCGGTGCAGGAGGCATATCGGACCCTCAGACACGCACCACAGTTTTCTGTAGCACTGACTACAGCAGCAGCACCGAAGAGGGAAGGCACGAAGAGGGAGACTCAGGAAAGGTGGCAGAGTGAGCAGGAGCCTGGAGCATTAGAACTTGGACGGGGATGGCGCCCAGATGGCCTGCTGCTGCCGGCTCTGCGCTGGTGGGGACACCAGGACCCTTGAGGGCTGTGGAGAGGCCCAGGAAGCCCCACAGCTGTCCCTCAGCAACTTCTCCCTGTTCTGTTTCTTTACCACGCGGGCAGGGACAAGGCAAGTTACAGATTAGCAAGGCCTCCTCTGGGCAACAGCACATTTCTTTCCATACAGAAGGTCTTGCTCTTTCAACTTCCTACAAATTGACCCATAACAGCACTCTGGAATTTGAGGGAGAAATCAGGCAAAAGGAACATGTACTCTGCAACATTTTCTTCTCCTGGGGCACAAAAGCCTCTAAACAGAAAGCAAAGGAATGAAGCAAAGGCTGTTTACCTGAAAAGACTCAGTTTAAAAATAAAGTCTGGCTTTGGCTCACGTGCAGGAACCGTATCCTGGTATTTCATTCACCTTTTCATCCAGCCCCTGGGCCCAGGTCTTGACAGCAGACGGGACTTGTGGGTATGTGCAGAGACAAGCCCAGCACCAGGGCGGGTGCGCTGGTGCCAACTGCATCCCAGTGAAGTGCATGATGAAAACTGTCCCAGAGCACTAATAACACACTTCCAGGAGATAATAACATGACATGCCCACCGAGGGTGCTCTAGGCATCGATCTGCACGCCCAAGTGCAGAATCGCAGTCCAGCACACTCACTACGACGCTAAGCACAAGACAGTCGTAACAGTTTCCAGTTTGATATATAGGGAAGAAAACATTCCCCAAATATAGGCTCTAGAAACGCGGAGTTCAGCTTCCCCTACTGTTCACTACGTCTCCCCACAATCCCAGTAAGTTTCAGAATGTCCATGAAGCAATAAAGTGTCAAAAATGACTGAGGAACAATATCAAAACCAACAGTTTTGTGATTAGCTGCTGTTTATGTCACATGGAATGATGCTTCATCCCTGTCGCCCTTGACAGTCCGTGTGTGGGATGCTGTCACACACTGGGTAAGTGTTGGCTGGTGGGAGGGAGCAGGCATCACCATGCGTGCTGTTTTGACCCTCTGACATGAGTAATATGCTCTTTCTTCTGATAGACTCCCCAAAGATGCTGTTCTCTGGGAGCATAAGCTCATCACAAGAATGAATTAACGTTAAAAGTAAAAAGAAGCAATGTTCCTCTGACAGCTATGATGTATTCCTCTGTAGTCCGATAAGATTGTGCAGGCATCCTTCGGTAAAACCTTAAATTAGCCACTCATAAGGGGCCAAAGTCAAGAAAGACCAGTGCTTCCCTTAGCAGTTCTGTGCTCCCTCTGACCCCAGGTTTGGTCTTTAATTTCTCTTTAAGGAAGCACAGCCAAGGGAGCAGCTGGCACTGTTTGCTTGCTTGCTGCACCTGTACTTGGGCTCTGCGCTGCGTAGAAATGGATTTCCTCCACAAGACACGCGTTTCCAGAGCCCCAAGCTCACCCCATCATTCATGGGTGCACAGTGCACCGAGAGCAGGAAATGGGAAAATGGCATCATTAGTGGGCTGTTTAGGCTCTTCTATTTTGTTTGCCTTTAAAATTAATCTTTTCCTGTTCACTACTCAGCAATGAAAACATCTTCCTTTGAAGATGGATTAACTGGAAAGTGCGTGGAGAAATGCACGGTTTCTAATACGGCCACCCCAAACACTCCATTCCTGGTGAACCTCAAGAGCAGCTGGAGGCGGAAACCATACATCCTTGGTTGCCCAATTTATGTCACAAATGATTTCAGAGTCTGCCACCTAGCACGCCTACACACAACTGAAAGCAGTTTGACCATTAGTGCTGAGCTTAAAAAGTGTTCTTGAAATTTTCATTCCCTGATCATTTTAGGAGCTGAAGCCTGAATGCTTCTGAGTTGGGCTGGTTTTCAGGGCATTGCATCAAGCTCTCAGCGGCCGCCATCCTGAGAACCATGAAACATGGACGCGCTCTGCCTGGAGGTGCTCATCCTCAAGACAGAAAGCTAAAGGTGCCCGGAGAGTGACTAAAATCAAGTGCCCGATGGTGCACACAAAATTATCACTGCATCTTTGGGCTTTTCTTGTGTCTAAAATTTACCCCCACCTCAATTATCCCTATTTCAGAATTCTGCTTCCCATGGCTGTTAAGATATTTCCGACTGAATTACCTGTATTCTCTCAAACTCACTATGCGCCGGTAAAGCCATCACCTGTGTCTCCATACACCTTCTGAAGGTTGACTTGTCTTGGAGTTGGCCTTCCTCTTTGCCAAGGTCACAAGCTCTAGAGCTGCCCAATAACGGGGCCACCAGCTATGCCTGTCTGCTAAGAACCTGAAGGGCATCTAGAGTCACAACTTGAGGGAATATTTTGAATATACAGAGATAAACAATTAGCATGGCTGCAAACAGGCAGGTCTGCGCATGCCCTACCGAGGTCGCTAGTCGCATAGAACACACCGAATCGGCAACAAGCCACTGGACCGCCCCCCCCCGCTCCTCTGTACAGCCACCTGGTTCCACACTACAAAGGCGCAGAGGATACCGGACCACCAGACCATGGTACTGAGTCCCGCTGCTCCCGGCCCAGAGGTAGGGGTTTCTGAACCACTGTCCCACTGCTCCTGGTCCAGAGGAAAGGGCTTCCCTGGCACCACCACTCCTGCTGCGCCCAGCCCAGAGCAAAAGGCATTTGGGCCACCATCCCTACCCCTGCTCCCGGCCGCTGTCCGACCTCTCCCACCTCAGAGGAGGTAATCTGTGCAGGTGCCAACAGCGCCCCCCCCCCCCCCGCCGCCCCAGTCAAAATGAGAAAACATGTAAATAAGTCTCAAAACCAGACTTCCAGATCACCTACAGCAACCCCAAAGGGAAATGAGATGGAACACTCTGATACTCAACTACCTGGGCCCACTGAACTGGAAACAAAAGGGGATCTGGAAAAAATGAAATCAGAAATAATTTCTCAGATAACAGGAGAAATTGTGCTCCTAGTGCAAGACATGATTAATAAATCTAGAGAGGAGCTCAGAAACATGATGGAATCCCAACATAGGAAACAAATGAAATCCATAAAACAGATGCAAATAGAATTCCAGGAGATGAAAAACTCCATTGAAAGTCTACACAGCAGAATAAGCCAATGTGAGGACAGAATTTCAGATATAGAAGATAAGATTGCAATTAATGACCAGGAAAAGAAAAATTGCTTCAAAATTATAAGGGGACATGAGAAATCAATCCAGCAGCTGCTAGATGATGCAAAGAAGAATAACATAAGACTGATTGGAGTCAATGAAGAAACAGGAGAGAGTGCAGATGACATTAAAAAAACTGTTTACAGAAGTAATGGCAGAAAACTTCCCAAGCAGGGGAGAAGAGCTTGACATACAGATGAGTGAGGCATATAGGACTCCAAATAGCCTTGATCAAAAAAAAATCTACACATAGGCATATAATTGTTAAGATTCCAGAAACTCAACAGAAGAACAAAGTTCTCCAAGCAGTCAGAGAAAAGAAACAAATCACATACAAAGGAAAGCCCATCAGAGTCACAGCAGACTTCTCAACACAAACCATCAGGGCAAGAAGAGCTTGGAGTGACATATTCCAAGCCCTAAAAGAAAACAGCCTCCAACCCAGATTGATGTACCCTGCAAAACTATCTTTCAAAATGGATGGAGAAATAAGATACTTTCATGACAAGGAGCACCTTAGGAACTTCGTGAATACCAAACCAGCACTCCAAAGAATTTTACACACTATCCTAGGAACAGACATTGAGGATCACAACCCCAGGAAGCAAAGCAGAATGAACCCATCTGGCATGACAAGAAATTAAATGGAAAGGGGGAGAACCCAACAAAAAGAAAAAGTCATGGCAATGACAAGTCAATACATTTCAGTTATAACCATCAACGTTAATGGTCTCAATTCACCAATCAAAAGAAATAGACTGGCAGAATGGGTCAAGAAGCAAAATCCAACAATATGCTGCATACAAGAAACACACTTAATTCAAAACGAAACTCATAGACTGAAAGTTAAAGGGTGGAAAACAATACTGCATGCGACAGGAACCTGAAAAAAAGCAGGAGTAGCTATCCTCTTTGCAGATCAAGTAGATTTCAAACTAACACTGATTAAGAGAGATGAAGAAGGACACTACATCCTAATCCAAGAGGAAGACATGACAATCATAAATATCTATGCACCAAACACTAGTGCACCCAACTATATAAAACAAATACTAACAGACATGAAAAGTCATATATGCACTAATACAATTGTAGTGGGGGACCTCAACACCCCACTGTCACAAATAGATAGATCAACTAGACAAAAAATAAGTAATGAAATACTAGAACTCAATCGAACTCTTAAACAAATGAACTTAACAGATGTTTACAGAGTCTTCCATCTCACAAAATCAGAATACACATTCTTCTCAGCTGCAAATGGGTCATTCTCCAAAATAGACCACATACTTGCTCATAGAACATGTTTAAGTAAGTGCAAAGGAATTGAAGTTATCCCCTGTATATTATCAGACCATAGTGTGATGAAACTGGATATCCATAGCAAAAGAAACTCAAAAAATTTCATAATCACGTGGAAAGTGAACAACACACTTCTAAATAACCAATGGGTCACAGAGGAAATTAAAGAAGAAATCAGACAGTTCCTTCAATTAAATGACAATGACAATACAACATATCAGAATCTATGGGACACAATGAAAGCAGTCTTGTCAGGGAAATTCATAGTACTGAATATGCATATTAGGAAAACAGAACGAGCCCAATTAAACAACCTGATGCTGAACCTCAAGCTTCTAGAAAAACAAGAGCAGGACAAACCCAGAGCTCATACACGGGAGGAAATTATAAAGATCAGAGGAGAAATCAATGCAATGGAGACTAAGAGAATGATACAAAAAAATCAATGAAGCCAAGAGTTGGTTCTTTGAAAGAATCAACAAAATTGACAAACCCTTAGCCAACCTTATCAGAAAAAGGAAAGAAAAGGCCCAATTCCATGCACTTAGGAATGAAAAGGGTGAAATTACAACAGACCCAGCAGAAATCCAGAGGATCATCAATACCTACTTCCAGAACCTATACGCCAATAAGATGGACAACACAGAAGAAATGGACAGATTTCTAGATACATATGAATTACCAAAGTTGAATGAAGAAGACCTAAAAATTCTGAACAACCCCATATCAACCAATGAAATTGAAAATGCAATTAAAAACTTATCAACTAAGAAGAGCCTGGGCCCTGATGGCTTCACTGCTGAATTCTACAAGACATTTAGAGAGGAACTACTGCCACTACTGTTTAAACTCTTCAATGAAATTCAAAGGGAAGCAATACTCCCAAATTCATTCCTGGAAGCAAGCATCACCTTGATCCCCAAAGCAGAGAAAGAACCAACCAAAAAGGAGAACTATAGGCCAATCTCACTAATGAACATAGATGCAAAAATCCTTAATAAGATACTGGCAAATAGAATGCAGAAGATCATCAAGAAGATCATACACCCTGATCAAGTGGGATTCATCCCAGGGATGCAGGGATGGTTCAATATACGAAAATCAATCAATGTAATACGCTATATCAATAGAGCCAAGGACAAAAACCATATGATTATCTCCATAGGTGCAGAAAAAGCATTTGACAAAATCCAACATGAATTTATGATAAAAACTCTACAAAATATTGGAATAGATGGTCTCTACCTCAAACTGATAGAAGCTATTTATGAAAAACCAACAGGCAATATCATACTAAATGGTCAAAAACTGAAATCCTTCACACTCAAATCAGGAATAAGACAAGGATGTCCACTATCACCACTCTTGTTCAATATAGTTCTGGAAACATTAGCCACAGCAATTAGACAAGAGAAAGAAATAAAAGGAATAAAGATAGGTAATGAAGAAGTCAAATTGTCATTATCTGCAGATGACATGATACTCTATATAGAAGTCCCCAAGAACTCCACCAAAAGTCTTCTAGACTTAATAACCAAATTCAGTCAAGTAGCTGGTTAGAAGATCAACACACAAAAATTAATAGCTTTCCTCTACACAAATGACAGACTCACTGAGAGAGAAATAGGGCAAATAATTCCTTTCACAAAAGCATCCAAAAAACTGAAATACCTAGGAATCAACCTAACAAAAGAAATCAAAGACCTCTTCTCTGAAAACTGTCACTCTGAAAAGAGAGATTGAAGATGATATCAGAAAATGGACAGACATCCCCTGCTCCTGGGTAGGAAGGATTAATAGAGTGAAAATGGCCATACTTCCAAAACTGCTATATAGATTTAATGCAATTCCAATTGAGATCCCAGCAGCATACTTCATGGACCTTGAGAAAACAATCCAAAAATTCATTTGGAACAAGAAGAAACCCAGAGTAGCAAAAGCAATTCTAGGTACCAGAGACATGGCAGGGAGTATCACAATCCCCAACCTGCAACTCTACTACAAAGCTACTGTGATAAAAACAGCATGGTACTGGCAAAGAAACAGGCTTGAGGACCAGTGGAACAGATTAGAAGATGCAGAAACAACGCGAGACACACTAAGCCATCTCATCTTCGATAAAGGAGCCAAATGCCCTCACTGGAGGAAAGATAGCCTCTTTAATAAATGGTGCTGGAAAAACTGGGCTTTAACTTGTCAAAGCTTAAAACTAGACCTATATCTCTCGCCATGCACTAAACTAAAATCAAAATGGATTAAAGATCTAAATATTAAAATAGAAACTCTGAACCAGTTGGAACAGGGCTTAGGTAGAACCCTTGAAGACATCGGTGTAGGAAAAGATTTTATGAACGAAACCTCAGTTGCCCAAGAACTAGTATAAACAATCAACAAGTGGGATCTCTTCTTATTAAAAGTCTTCTGCACAGCAAGAGAAACCACCAGCAGTATGAAGAGACAACCCACAATGTGGGACAAAATCTTCACCTACTCTTCCTCAGACAAAGGTCTACTATCTCGAATCTATAAAGAACTTAAAAAGATCAGATCTCTCAAATTTAAAGACCCAATCCGAAAATGGGCATCTGAAATGAACAAACATTTCTCAGACAAAGAAGTAGAAATAGCAAATAAATACATGAAAAAATGTTCAGCATCACTGGTCATTTGAGAGATGCAAATGAAAACAATGCTGAGATTCCACTTCGCTCCAGAAAGAATGGCTGCTATCATGAAATCAACCATTAACAAATGCTGGCAGGGCTGTGGGAAAAGAGGAACCCTGCTCCACTGCTGGCGGGGGTGTAGACTGGTGCAACCACTGTGGAAGTCAGTATGGAGACACCTCAGAGAACTAGGACTGGAAGTCCCATTTGACTCCACTATTCCACTGTGGGGATCTTCCCCAAAGAATTAAAAGAATCATACCATAGTGATCCATGTACACCCATGTTCATAGCAGCACAATTTGTGAAAGCTAAAACTTGGAAACAGCCCAAATGCCCATCAACTGGAGACTGGATAAAGAAAATGTGGTTTTTTTTATAAAATGGAGTACTACTCAGCCATAAAAAATGAGAAGTTAGAGACATTAATAGCTAAGTGGATGCACATTGAGGCGATACTCTTAAGTGAAATAAATGGGACACACATGTGTAAATACTGAATAGTGTCTCTGGTGTGAGAAACTGAAAGTGTAAATAAGGACTAAAATGTATAATAGGTAATGTGAAATAGGAAGAAAAGGGGCAAAGGGGAGAGAAGTGGGAGGACTAGGGGAAAGGATAGAAGGGAATGGGATTAATATGAGAAAATGGAAAAATAGGAACAAAATCTTTGTAAATAGGGAGGAATGGAGGGGTTGAAGGGAGGGCTGGGCAAGGGTGAAAAATAAGAACCAAGAGAGATTATGTAAAGGTGCAAATTTCCAATGATGAATGTCATTATATTGTATACCTAAAATGTACCAATGATTAGAAGGAATAATCGATAATGTAAAATAGGAAGAAAAGATCCAAAGGGGTAGGGGTAGTGGGAGGGGCAGGGGAAAGGAAAGAAGGGAAAGGAAAAAATGATGAGAAATGGAAAAAATGGAAATAAAGTCTTTGTAAATAGGGAAGGGTGGAGGGCGTGAAGGGAGGGCTAGGAAAGGGGAAAAAATAAGAACCAAGATGCATTATGTAAAGGTACAATTCCCAATGAGAAATGTTATTGTGTTGTATATCTAGAATGTACCAATAAAAGAATTTAAGAATGTGAAAAAAGAAAAGAAGGTCACATGGTGGAGTCCAGCCCAACCAATTTGGTGAGTTAATGAGACCCTTAGTGAGTATCTGAAGTAAAATATCTGAGGATATACTTCACTGAGGAGATGCAGAGTACAAGGCCCAGTAATCCCAAAGTGAAAAACTAACAGATAGATGAGAAATAGAAAAAAATATTCATAGATTCTTAGATAAAAATAACAAAATAAGTGGCCACTGATTTATTTAGTATGAAGAAAAAATGACTGTCATGGGCGGAGACAGGGGGAGAGTCCCCATAGTCCCGGGCCTGACTCTCCCGATGATGCAGAAGGTTGTGGAAGAATCACATAGAGCCTAAAAGCAAAGTTGTACTTTTATTCAGCAAGCATGCAAGAGTATAGCTGCCTTCTGTCAGAGAGACAGTCAGGGGTGCCCTGAAACAGAGCCACCATTGAAGGGGCCTCAAGATGCTGGTTTTATAGTAGTTGGGGGCCTAGCCTGCCTCTAGGCTGAGGGCGCCCCTACTTGATTGGTTAATGATTAACTTAGCTCCTTACTAGGGACAACAGGGAAGGGTCTTTTCAGGGGCCTTTTACATCTTAGGGCCAAGGTTCTTTTTCCTTTTGATCTTAGCAAACCAAGCTTTGCAGGGTACAGCGTGAAGAGGAGGTGCAACCTCAGCAGACTGTCAGCTTTTTATGGGTGGTTAAGACTGTTCTGCCAGCTATCTAAACTCCTATGGAGAGGGGCTCATCTCTCCCTGCCTAGGGGTCTCTATCCCTACAGGGCTATGGGCTTTTCTATTACATGGAGACTCAGGTTATGGAACCCCCAAGACATGAGTTCACTTCCTTGGCAACATCTCCAAACGGAACCTGGAACCCTTGCTAACGGGCATCACAATCTAGTAACAGCCATCTCCCAAGCCCACTTGTCTGGAGACAGTCAACAGCGAACATGCTGAGCTGCTTCTCCACTTCGAGAGCCGCAGCCTCTGGACTCCAGGTAGAGAAAGTATCTGTGAAAGATTAAGAAGGTGGCTGACTCCATCCAGACACCACAGGTCATGCTGCAGCAGACGCACAACTGTCACAGACACTCCAGGGACAGTCTCCCTGGGAGTAAGCACCAGTGACCTACCAAATTCAAGGTACCCCAGTGATGTCTCCCTAAGCCCAAATAACGGCACAGAAACTGGGAATAGTGCGGGGCAAGTATCACCAGGCCCAGAAACACCCAATAGCTCTGGGCAGGTCTCCCCAGAGCTGGGCACAAAAAACCTAGAGAGTCAAAGCCCGGGGCGGGGGTGGAGGGGAGACTGAAGTCATAGCCACCAGCCCTGGAGAGACACCGAGAAGCCTGGTGTTCATCCACCCAGGCCTGGCCACCACTATTGGAAACAACTTCACAGAGATCCTTGCAGAATTCCAGCCGGTGTGGTCCCTACAGGCAGGCAGGCCACTCTCGTTCTCTGAGCCCTGCCTGCCTGTTTCCCTGGCAGCCAACCCGTCATTGGTCCCTTCTTCCCAGGCACCTCCACCACCCACACCTCTACCCAAACGGCCCTGATTTTGGGAAAAGACATCATGACAAGGTCTCTTGATAATTCCATCCACTTTGAGGGCCTGAATGAGAAACATCAAGATGTGTGGTATTTGGACAATAACCAGCTTTTCACCACACACGGGGTAGAGGACAAAGGAGACCTCTATTCTGTGTCACCTCAGTTGGAGTTAGAAGAGGACATTAGGCTTTCTGAGCTAAAGAAAGATTCTGAGCTCTTAATTCATGCATCGCCTTGTATACCAGAACATCCTAAAGTGTCTTGTCCAGGAGGAGAGAAATCCATCCACCACAGAGCTGCAGGCCACTGGAGAAAGCTGTATTATGCAAACAGCCACACTTTTCAGGCCAAACGCTTCAGCAGGCGAGCTCACTGTGCTGTCTGCACAGATCGTGTACGGGGACTTGGCCACCAGGTATATAAGTGCACCAACTGCAAACTCTCAGTTCACAAGAAGGGCCGCAAACATATCCCAATTGAATGTGGGCAGCATTCTTTACCATCAGAGCCCAAGATGCCAGTTGAGCCATCATCCATGGCTTCAGACCCTGCACACACAGCGATCCCACATAACCTTTCCACTCATGAGGCTTTAGGACAAGTTGATGAAGTGAATGAGGCAGGGAACACCGGGGAAAGTGGCAAAGCTTCATCTGGTCTAGGTCTTGAGGACTTTGATTTGCTCAGTGTGATTGGCAGAGGAAATTATGGGAAAGTACTGTTAGTCCAACTGAAAAAATCAGATCGTATGTATGCCATGAAAGTAGTGAAAAAAGACCGTTTCTACATTCATCAGGTACAGAGAGAGAACCGCATTCTACAACAGACATCCAATTGTCCTTTGCTAGTTGCACTGCATGCTTGCTTCCAGACAGAAGGCAGACTGTTTCTTGTTCTAGACTATGTCAATGGGGGAGATCTACTGTTTCATGTGCACTAACAAAGAATGCTTCCTGAAGAACATGCCAGGTTTTACTCTGCAGAAATCAGTTTAGCAGTCAACTACCTTCATCGGCAAGGAATACTTTACAAATATTTAAAATTGGAAAACATATTACTGGACTCAGAAGGGCACATTAAACTCATGGATTATTGCTTGTGTAAGGAAGGTTTACAGCCAGGAGATATGACCTGCAGTTTCTCTGGCACTCCTAATTACGTGGCTCCAGAAATTATAAGAGGGGAAGATTATAGTTTCAGTGTGGACTGGTGGGCTCGTGGAGTACTGATGTATGAGATGATGATCGGAGAGTCTCCATTCCCTCTTGATGAGAGCTCTGATAACCCTTATGAAAACACAATCAGTTATCTCTTGCAAGTAATTTTGGAAAGAGACATTTTCATACCTCATCATCTGTCTGTAAAAGCTGCAAGCATCCTGGAAAGTTTTCTGAACAGGAACCCAAAAGAACGACTGGGTTGTCATCCTCAAAGGGGCTTTGGTGATGTTCAGGAGCATCCATTCTTTCAAAATGTGGACTGGAACATGATGGAGCAAAAGCAGGTGGTTCCTCCTTTTAAACCAAATATCTCCGAGGGATTCGGTTTGGACAACTTTGATCCTGAATATATTAATAAACCTGTCCGGCTCACTCCAGATGATAATGACATTGTGAGGGAACTTGATGGATATGAATTTGCAGGTTTTGAGTATATCAATCGTCTTATAATGTGTGAAGAAGAAGGGGTCTGATCCCCATTTTTCAACTATGTATTTTGCTTATTGTGCCATTTAATGCTTGGAAAAACTTGTTACCAGCCTGGATAGAATTAACCATTTCAGAATTGCTGGAAGTTAATTTTAACTTATTGTTTTGAAGTTATATTTAGATGTAATACTTGATTCTTATAGTCTATAGTAGAGAATATGGAATTTTTCGTTCATAGATTAGATTTTTATGAACTGATTTAAGTAACAATGAGGTAATCACTTGTTAACCACACTTGTATATACACTCCATTTGCTGAGTGGCACATAATGCCTAATATTTTTTCTTTTTACTTATGGTACAAGAAAACAACTTGTCTTTTCAGTAAAAATATCTTACCTATGCTAGTTTCTCTCCAACCACGCTTTTGAAACTGACCACCTTTTGGGGTCATTTTATGTAGGCTTCAGGGAAATCCAAAAAATAGCAAAAATTGTGAATAAAAACACATATACTTGTATCTTTTTTATGTGAAGAAAATACAATGTACGACTATAGGCTTTGGAAAGGTAATGGTTCTCATGAAATGGGGCATCTGAAAGGGGTTGGAGGATGATTTATTAAATGCTTATGTTTTGAATTGTTCTGAATTTAAAACTTGATCATTAACTAAAATTAAATTAAACTAAAAAAAAAACAATTAGCATCACCAAGTTAGTTTAGTCTGGTCATCTTTTGTCCCCACTGGAAATTAAAAATTACATATATGTCTTTCAGTATATTTCTCTCAGAGAGTACTGATGTGGGTCTGCTGGTCTCCATTCATATCTAGATAAAGCTAAGGCTTCATACTGTAGAGTTTCTGTCTTTTTCTTTCCATAATTCACCCATTCATTCAAGGTAAGTGCTTTCATTTTCCACATGTTATAAAGGAGAAAACTGAATGAGCAGAGGTCACATAACTGGCAAGGTGCGGGGCAGGATGTGAAGTCAGGCCCTCTTGCGCCCACATCTGCTGCAGTAACTCCAGCGAGAGACCATGAGAATTTAGATTGAGTGAGGGGCGAGCTGGAAAAGAAAAGGAGCTGGAGAGGCACTGTGATGACATGCACAGCGACCAACTGGCTGTAGGCAGTAAGGAAAATGGTGACAACAAATAAAACCAGAGACACGTAGAAGTATATTCAGGTGGGAATGATGAACTTCATAGCCAGGCTTCAGGGACCTGAGAAAAATCCGAGTGGAAATGTCTAAGAGCAGCCAGGTAGAGTGGTGTGAGACCTGAGGGAGGAAGTTAGATGGGACCTTTTAGTTCTTACTTGTTAGCAACCCTTCTTCCTTTCCCTTTTAAATCACAAGGGAGCTTTTCAGAAAAAAATAAACTGACTCGACTTTCAAGATCCTGCAAAATCTGGTTCCAAGCTGTCTTCTAAACTCTCCATCTCTTTGGCACACACACTTAGCTCCAACAGAACTGGATATACACACAACCTTGACGTGAGTTCGAGGCGCCACACTCAAAGAAGACAGAGCTAAGGGGAATCTGAACTACCGTGCCATAAACTGTGAAATCTAAGGCTTTGCCTATAGGGAAATTTGTGGGATAGTGGGATCAGAATCACTTTAATTATTAAGAACTTTCACTTTCCATAGAAACCAACCAACCAACCTTTGCTAGGCATTAGCAGACAGCAACAGCATTTACCTGCTCAGAGTCACTTTGTACTTATGTGCAGTTAGGGATTTTGGTTACCTAAGCTGTTTGTAACTAGAGCAGCACCTCTGATGAGTTCATGACTCTCTTTCCCCTCCCGCTCCTGTGGTCTCTCTGTCATACTTAGTTAAGGCAGTCACGGAATCCAGTCTGTTTCCTTCCTTTCAAGGGAAACAAATACAATAAAAAAAAATCCAATCAAACCAAAACAAAAATATCATAACATAAAAAGTCACTCATACGTAGTGTTTCTTGGAGGAAATGTAATACAGAAGTCCAGATCCATGGAAGGACTCAGTTACAGAACTGAAATAAGTAACATTCTATGTTAGATACCCCTTTTGCAGAAAGCCTCTTGGTTTTGGCTTTAAACTCAGGTCTCCTTCATGCTTTCCCTCTGGGCTTGGGCTGCATGATGTTACCTGACTCTCCTCTCTCTCCACATGTCTTTTAGCGCCAGGGATTGTTTTACGTTAGTGGGAGCTGAGTGCCACTTCATCTTCTCCATGGAAAACCCCAAACCTCCCATTCCCTTCAGCAAATTAATGCAGCATGCACCAGTCCCTACCTCTCCTGCAAACTTCTGTTCCTCAAAATCCTCAGGATCCTCAGTGCAAGGAAAGAGGTCCTTCCCTGCAGGTAGGTGTGACTGTCCTGTTCAGTTACAAGGGTTTGCTCCTCCTCTGGCTCCTGTCGATTTCCTAACAAACCAAGACCCAATCCATTCCAGGGAGCAGGTGTCCTGCTCCCCTTTCCCAGCTAAACGCCTCTTCGCCCCATTCCTATGCTGCCGCCAGCACCTCCACTTTGCTTTGTGGTAGTTACTGTACGCCTACTGTGTAACCTCCTATGTGTTTGGAGTCGCTTGAGGTCTGGTTCCATGTGGCTCACACTGATCATTATCTTGGTACAAACTGACTAAATTGACTTCCAAGTCTGTACACATGGAAGGGATTAATCGAAAACCTCATACACACTTCTTTTGTTTCATTTTGGGTAAACCTATGATGACCTTTTTGGAAATGAAAACAGTGAATCAGTAATTCTGTAATTATGTATTTGAAATCCCAGCCACACCTGGGTATGCCTCGTAAGTGGATTCCAGATTTGCATGGGAAACAGACTGCTCTTTATGTTGCATTTACCCAGTGGATTTGACAATAATTTAGGAAGTTTGGCAAATATGAAGCAATATAACTTGTAATATTTATTTGCTCTCTTGGCTGTGATTTTAATCCTTTAAATAACAAGCTCAGACAACACATTATTAATATGCTTTGTACTGTTTATCAATATTTACTTAGACTTATTTCAGAAAAAAAATCCAAATGGGGCTATTTAACATAATTGAGCACTGTAACTATTTGATTTGGTGCTCTGTTTCTGAACATACATATTAAACAAACAGAACAGTTATTGATACAAACCTGTTTGCCTACAACAGGGGATTACAAAGGGCAGTTTCATCATTCAGGAAAAAGTAAAGGTTGAAATTTGTTTCACTTTTTTATGTGAAAGCACACTGTAAACAAGCCGAGGAGGTAACATATGGACTGAATGTCATCTAACACTGAATTTATAGTCTGTATTACATTCCCAGTATGGTAAGTACGTGGCCTTGTGTCCCCTTTCTTGATGACAACTTCTCTTTCTATTGAAAACTGATAAGTAGATCCATGTTAATGTAAATATATTTTATAGATTACTTGAGCTTTGTGAAATGTGTTTGGGGGAGAACGTTTTTGAATGTTTCAACCCCTGTGGGCTTAAGATGACCACAGTGGTGATTTACATCTGACCATAATAGATTGGGGAGCAGCACCCAAGCAAAACAAACCACAACAGAAATCCCACAACCATAAAACCTCTCCTCCAAAAAGACATTTGTAGGAAGCAATGAATTACATCAGTCTGGGGAGATGACACAGAAGGACTCACAACATCAATAGGAACACAAACATCAATATTTTGTGTTAGGCCTGTCGGGGAAAGGGCTTTGTCCTGGACCTCAAATGGTAGCAGGGGACAGTGTATGAAGTTCTGGACCTTCCCATTGAACTATGTCACAGGCTCCTTTTCTGTTTTTCATTTTGAGATATGATCGCACTGAAGTGCTAAGTTGCTCAGGCACAGTTCAGACTTGGGATCCTCCAACCTTAGCTTCCCAGAAGGCTGGAATTAGAGCCTTTGCCACCATGGCCAGATGCCAGTTTATCTTAACCACCAACCTGAGTGGGTGAGAGACTCCTGACAGGTGACTGGATCATGGGGTGCTGTTCTCATCAATGATTCAACCCACGGGTGCCCTACTGACAGCTGACTGTGCTGTTAGGAGGTGGCCCCATGGAAGAAGTGGGTCACTGGGGTCGGTCTCTGGAAGGTAGACCTGTCACTGGGACTCTGTGCTATGCTCCCAAGACATGAGCACCCTTCCTCCACCATGCCCTGGTGCCATGATGCCAACCATGGTTTTGAAGCCAACCAACTATGGACTGAATCCTCTGAAACTGTGAGCTATATAAACCTGTCCTTTACATTGCCTATGTGGGGTATCTTGTTCCAGCTTCCAATATAGGCACATTGTGTGTCTTCCTTGAGTCTCATCTGTAAGGCCCTCAAGAGCAGAGCCTACTCTTTTCAGTTCATGGTAGTATCCCCAGCTTCTAACAAAGTACTTGAATAAAAGCCCTTCATAAAAGTTTTCCAAATAAATGAACTTTAATGGGCTTATTCTATTATTATTCTTTTATTCTCTTTGTGTTTTTGTGTGTGTTGTGTGTGTGTGTGTGTGTGTGTGTGTTAACTGGGGATTAAACCCAGGACCTTGTGCATGCCAGGCAAGAGTTCTACCACTGAGCTATACCCCTAGCCCTTGATTTTCTTCTGTATGGCACATATCTAATCCTGTACTGCTAAAAACATTTTGATATGTTTTCATTTTGATGAGATGATAATGTTCTGATATTTATTCATCCATCTTAATAATCTCACAGGAATTTCTAAAATACCCAGTAATTTTCTTCCCATCCATATCTCACTAATCTGCATATGAGAGCTATGCAGTCCAAAGTTATCTTAGGTAACTTGGACTGACGCTGGGATGGAAACCTCAGGTATTTTCAAAGTTAGCCTCGTGCTCTTTAGTGCAGTCAGAAGAAGGGGACCAGCTATGGCTCTCCTCCTCTCCTCAGGAGGCGATGCCCAGGGAGGGATTCTCATGAATCTTCTTGGTGTTTACATCCTTCTACTGGATGGAGATGCTGTGCCTTTGAGCTCTACTACAGCGGAGACTCTCGAGTGTTTTTCAGTAAGGCCATTCTGTGGGGTGAAAGAAATGGCCTACTTATTCCAGCTTTCACCTGCTTAAGGCATTTCAAATTTCAGCTCTATTCCAGAGTTAAGAACACTGAATGGGAATCCTGAGTACAGTGGGGAAGTGTGCAAATGGCAGATTACAAATTTAGCATAATTAAGGACTCATTTAGTTGGCTGTCTGTACAGAGCCTTAAATCCTAAGTGCAAACTAAAGCTTATAGACTAGAGAGCCACTCATACGAGTCAAACACAGAAAGACTTCCAATTCTAAATTCATGCTTGGTCTATCAGTAGGACCCTCAAAATTAATGGTTGGGTCTTAGGCCAGCTTCTGAGAATCTCTGCTCTGCAAGAGAAAGAAATCCAAACTCACCCCCTGCAATCTTTTCCTGTTGCTCTGGCTGGGCAGAAAAAGAGAAAGTGAAACTTCTTAATAGCATTTCTCCTTCAGGATAAGTGCTTCATATTGTCCTGAAGGTTTAGATTCATCAAAGATATTGATTAGTATCCTTGTATTGGGCAGCTAGCTGCTGTTTCAAATTAATGCAGGCTAAGGGATAAGACATTTTCCATAATATCATTCTGAGGCTGTTTATTTATATGAAGTGCCTGTACCTTGGAATTTTCATCCTCCTAGTGCTCTAGTTTTCTGGGTCCTTCACAGTTTACCCAGTCAGTCTACCTTATATTTTGGTTCTACAACTGTGGTTTCAACCGACTATGGATCAACAATATCCCGAAAAAACCCCTGCCTCTGTATTAGGCATACACAGATATTTTTCTTGTCATTATTCCCTAAACTATACAGCATAAGAACTGGTTATATAGAATTTATGATGTATTAGGTATTATAAGTCATTTAGCAATGATGGAAAGTAAGGACATGCGTGGGTTACATGCAAAAACTATGCCATTTTATGTAAGTGACTTGGGCACCCAGAAATTTTGGTACTCATAAGGGTCCCTGGAGTCAACAATCCCAGGGACACCAAGGAGCCATCTATCTAAATGGACAGCAAGTCTATCTGTGTACACAGGTATAAATAGCATATATAATTCTTTGGTAAACTGTATCTACTTGTGTATATAGGTATATATAGTTGATCAAATAGTTGGTAGATGTGTGTGGATGCACATGTACATAACGCAGTTTTAAAACACTTATTAGCAACACTGGTCCTCATGTTTCTTTACTGCCCACTATCTTTATTCCGTACATCTTGTCTGCTCTTTCTCACCGATCAGCATGGCTTTCCCTGACTGTCACTCACAGCCCTCTCAGGGATATTCTCTCACCTGCCATCATAACACCCTACCCAGCTGGCAAAATCCTCATCCATGGCCGGGGATTTAACTCAGTGGTTCTGGTGCCTGCCTCACAAGCGCAAGGTCCCGAGTTCGATCCCCGGTACCAAAAAAAAAAAAAAAATCCTCATCCATAAATCAGTCTTAAGGTCTGGTTTTCAGATCTACCCTTGAGCCACTAATTAATACTGGAGAAAAATATAGTTACACAAAATAATCACTAAAGATCTGTTGCATCCCACTTCACCTCGGCTGGCTAAATCGCCCTCAAGTCTCCATTTCAGATTGGGTTCCCTTGAAGAACCACGGCAGGAATTCTCACTGGAGGATTGATGCAGAGAGAGGGCCCTTGGGGAAAGGTTAAGCAGAGCATGGCAAGGTGTGCAGGAGAGAAGCTTTTGCCTGTTCCAGGGGAGGCTCTGGGGCTGGCTTTTTGCACCCCAAGTCGGCCACTGGCTGAGAGCTGCTGGCCCCACGTAGGTAAAGGAGGCACAGAGGGGTTAGGGCAGAAGGCTCATCCCCTGTAGGGGCAGCCACACGTCACTGGTGCCCATTTGTGCAGCATCCGGGGTCAGTAAAGAGGGCTGGGTTGGGAGGCCACAGCAAGCTCTGTTTCTCCAGGAAGCTTCTTGCTTGGATTCCAAGCCTCCTCCATCCCCTACCTGGGAGCACATTATTTTCTTTATCACTCTCAGCAGACCTTGGCTCCCTTTTGCTCAAAAAATGCAGAAGCTCCTGGCCAAAGCCCTATAATACTCTTACGCCACTGTCTAAATTCCTTACTGTGCTTTCCAGGTGGAGTGAGCTGACAGTTATGGCTCTCACTCCACCCCATACAACGATCTGGCTGGACCAGACCACCTTCTGGGCCTCGAATGCCCCATTATCTGGCTACTTACCCTTCAACCTGGGGATTTTATTTGATTTTAAACATTTTTAAATTCTCAGGAGTTACTATGGTTATAGGCTGTTCTCATAATTCCCACATAACTGAAATTGATGAATGATCACATTCGTGGATTTTCCATCCTGAATCCCATCCCATCCCATCCCTTCCCCTCCCTCTTTCCTTCCTCCTGTTGTTTTTGGAACTGGCAATTGAACCCTGAGCCTTTGTATTGAACTATATCCCCAGCCTGTTTTTGTTTTATCTTAAAATTTTGAGATAGGGTCTTGCTAAGGTCACTGAGCTGCCCAGGCTGGGCTTGAACTTGTGATTCTTCTGTCTCAGCCTCCCATAGTACTGAGATTCTAGGTATGCACCTCACAATTGGCCCCGAATTCTTTCACCGACTTATCTTTTGGCTTGCTACATTGTAAAATCTAGAAAGATGATGAGAAGGGACCCATGTCCTATGTGTTTGCTTGCCTGAGAATGTCTACTGATTAATATACGTGCTTCATACATACCTGTGAATTAATTTAGCTGAAAATAAAATTCTTAGGTTAAAGTTGCTTTGGCTCAGCTTTTAGTAGGCATTATTCTACAGTCTGTTATTGAATGTTGCTACCAAGACCTAAGGCTCACCTGGCATTTATTCCTTGTACCTTTTAAGTTGCCTTTTCTTGACTTTAGAGGCACATGGCTTTGTATTTTAGAAAATTACAGTTATTTACCAGGAATCATTTTGATGTTGATTGTTTTGCATTAGATTTTTCTGATATCCAGTGTTCTGTTTTTATTTGTAAATTCAAACCTGGCTTAATTTCAGGGCTGTTTCCTATTTTGTTTGAAATGCATTTCTGTCCATGGAAACCTTGATTGTCCATGTGTGAGACATGCCTTGTCTCTCAGATAGAACAGGTTCTGTTGTTTTTTCTTTTTCTTTCACATACTTGTCTCCTCAAACCTATGATATCTGTTTCTTGATTTTTTTGATGGCGTTTTTGTGGGTTTTTTTTTTTTTTTTTGGTACCAGGGATTGAACTCTGGTCCTTGCGGTTTCGAGGCAGGTGGTAGAACCACTGAGCTAAATCCCGGGCGCTGTTCCTTGATTTTTTAAAACCCATATTTATGCTACTTTTGTTGCTTTTATTATGCCTTTCATAGCTTTAGCACTTTTTCCTCTTCTTTTTACTAAGCTCTGCCAGCTTCTGTTTCATGTCTCTTTTGTCTTATAATTTCTTCCTTAAATTTTGTATTAAAGGCTTTATAAAGATCTTTTTGGAAAAATGTTCTCTGAATGAATACTTATTTCCTCTACTTTTCTCTTTTGCTTGTATTTAGAGAGATTTTTTTAATGAGATTCAGGAAAGAAATGGAGTAAAAATGTTTTACCCTGTTATCCTCTAGCATGTTCTTGAGTCTCCCTAACGTTTGAAAATTTTTTTCTACAAGTGATCAACTTAAATAGGCAAGGCTCTCAAAGGTAATCATCAGATCCTGGATGAACATATAAAAATGAGAGATTTGAACTGAAGAAAGAGACCTGAACTGATTAAAAATTTGACCTGTGTTTCATGAAAAGAAACTGGACAGAAATACTAGAGAATGCTAATGCAAATAATCATGAGTTACTTTTACAGCAAAATGGATACAGCATCAGCTAATCTTTCTGTTGTCTTTATAAAACACTAAGTAAAGAGGATTGCCCAATTTTCTTACCAGTAGAGAGCTATACCAGATGGCCCTGTGTACTCTTTGGAGCCCAGTTCTGATGCTCCAAGTGGGTAGACCAGAAAAGCAGCCCTCTTTATAGAATGGCATCTTAGAAGGTTCCTTATACACACACACATGAACTAGAAATGCTAACTTAACAGTTTTCCTAAGATTTTGCTTTTCAAATGAAGCTTCAGCAATTTCATCTTATTTTAGGCATTGCAATTATGCTCATAAGCATGGAACAACCAGGCTGTGACTCCATACTTATCTGCAGACGAGTTATGGAACACATCTAACTTGTGACCATTATACTTAACTTCAGGTTAAAGCCATCAGCGGTGGCTCATTTACAGGAAGCACAGTTGGCAGTCTCTAGGAAGGATCGGTCATTCTGATTACCCTAAAAGGATGACAGTTCATCAGTTAAGACAAATGTATCATCAAAGTGACATTGGACAGACCGTAGCACTTCCCAGGGAGACATTACCTGTATGCCCAAATGTAGGGTGATGTTTGACATTACTAACACGGGCACATGTTGTCTGCAAGCATCACAGCCAGAAAGACTATTTACTAACAAGTCACTCTGAACCGGAAATGAGCACATCTGAACTTGGGAAATCATTCCCAACCCTGAGATAACACTTCTACCATGGGAAGTGAGAACATGGGACACCTGGACCCAGCTTTCAAAAGCAAGGTGACATTTCCAGGAAAATAAAAAACCAACCTGTCTCTTAACTCTGTGATTACCAGATGATACTGAAATAAACACTGTTCTCTTTCACATTTTCTTCAGCCAGCCCCATGACTTCATCTGCCTTCCCTGGTGCTGATTCCCATCATTACCATAGCTGATAGCCCCATGCAGACCCATGCAGGCACCAAGCTCCGCAGTTATGTGAGGAAAGGGGAGCACAAGTTGCAAGAGGGACTCTATGTTGGATCCTGGGACACCATTATGTCCCAAACTTTGGTCATTAATACCCTACTGTCAGGGATTTTGTCACATCTGTGTGCCATCTGCATTATTGTTTACATAACGCTTTTAAGTGAATGCACCATCAAGCTTACAAAATATAAGCAGCAAAGTCTGTACCTCTACATAAAAGGAAAAACAGCATCTTTGTAACATAAACAGAAAACAAAATAAATACAAATACAATAGAAATAAGAATAATTTTATTGAATTTTGACTAGATAGCATTGTCTTTAGTAAGTTCTAAGTTGAACCTCTTTCTATTCATTTAATTCCTACCTCTGACTTGGAATTGTTCTGGTATTAATTTGTGTGTGTGTGTGTGTGTGTGTGTGTGTGCGCGCGCACACATGCACGTGCATGTGCCTAGAATAAGTACTTATTTTTGTGTCCTTTTGTTCTACATATCAGAATGTGAATGATTTCAGAAGCTTGAATGGCTTACTCTGCTACAAAACAGGCATTCCTAGTATCAATTTATGAGAGGGTCCATATGGTAAGCAGGACAATTGGTTTGTGAACAAAAGGTGATACAGATGTGTTATCACCAAATGGGGACTTTCAGACGAGATTCGGTGCAACCAGTCTGAAGAGAGTTGAGAAAAACTTTCTCACTTGTGATTTTATTTAATCTAAACCTTCATCTGCTTTGCACTTAAAATGATCTCTTGTGGTACATTTTCATACTTTGGATAGCACTGACTTAGAGGATTATGCCTACAGCAGCTGCTATACAAATGAATCTTCATACTTCTCTTGAATAGTTATGAACATATTTGATGTATTCAGGAAGATATCCTTTGTAGAAGACAGTGGAAAATTTCCCTTTGGAACAATGTGACTGTCTTTTGTTTTTAATATTCCCATGGCTTTCTTCATAATTATTTTATAGTATTTCCATAATATATTATCATGTCTTCCTCCCATCCTACCAAACTATATTAATAAGAGGGCTGTGTTATTTAAGAAAAGACAAAACACTGATGCATAACACTCATATAATTTAAACAATACTAACTTCTTTTGGTACTTCAAACTTGAGAGTTCATTAAAATGTAAGATATTTTTGGAAATATTCTTTCAAATTATTTGTAACCTTTGTACACCCTCCAGGCAGAATAAAGGAGAATGAATGTCTAATTAGAAATATAAAAGATGGGAAGTTATTCATATCTTCAAATTGCCCCATTTAGGAATAATTTAATCAACTCAAATACATGTCCTATCATTTTGCTTTTGTTAATGAGATGCCTCAGTTGGATGCAGTGTGTGAAAAGCACATATCTGCTCATGATGAAAGTGTTTTTCAGATGGGATGCTGTGGCCTCTATACGTTGAAAAAGAAGCTTTCTTAGGGAGACAAGGTCTTTATGATTAAAACAACTCTTTATTAACTGGAGGATGACAAGAACATTTCTCATTTTCTCCACTCCCCCCGCCCCTGCACTTGTTGTCACTTTTGTTGGCACAAATGGCGAGCAGAGTTTCACAGTTGGGTGAGGAGTAATTTCTACAAGGTGACACAGTGGTTAGTTATTGAGCTGTACCTCTGAGGTCATCCCAACTCTCATTTGATTTATCACGCTTTCCCTGACTCATGCAACCCTTGGCACAGCACGGTGATTCTGGCATCTATGAATAAGAGTTTGGAGAGTCGTGCTCTGACTGTTGAACCAGGATGTGCAGGAATACCAACTCAATGTTCCCATAATTAAAAGTGTGACAGTTAAGAAAAGACAGGAAGTAGCCATCTCCTCGTTCCTTCCTGGTTGCCTAAGAGCCCACGACCATCATGAATGTCACAGTAACTACCTCACCCAAGAAGTTCATAACCAACTGACTATTTCAGAGGAGACACCTGGTCATTGGTGTCCTTCACCCCCACAAGGCAATAGTATCTAAGACAGGAATTTGGGGAAAACATCAAAATGCACACACACACACCCCACCACACTGGCTGTCATGTTTGTGTTTGGATTCAGAGCCCATTTCCGTAGTGGCAAGACAATGGCTTTTGGTATGATTTATGATTCCCTGTATTATGCAAAGAAAAACAAATCCAAACATAGCCTTGCAAGACATGGCTTGTGTGAGAAGAAAAGACCCAAGGGAAACAGAGAAAGAAACGCCAAGAACAGAATAAAGACGTCAGAGGGACTACAAAGGCCATTGTTAGTGCTGGAGAAAAGTAAGCTGAAGATTGGAAGATGGCAGTTCTGCAATAACTTTAACTGCAGTGATTGTGTGATTTTTTTCAGAAGAGGATTAATAAACTGTAAAAATATCAAAAAAGTAACTATTTCAGTGGTGGGTAACAGTAGTGAGGTGTTGGCATGTAGGTCATTTCTAGAAGAATTTCTCCATGCACCACTCACAGTGCAGCCCTGTTAGTCATGGTGAGCTCACTGCTTTGTGGACAGCTCTTCATTAGTCTAGTTCCCACCTGTGGCTTGGAAGTGTTCTCCTCTTCAACACTGACTTTGTGCAGAATAAGCATGAATTTTTATGGCTTTTCTGTTCTTCATTTTCAAACATGTGACTTCGAAGACCTTTTGAGGTGCTTACCTCCTTAAAGAGTGAATATACATTTCTAGAATTTCGTTGTCATAATGGGGTTCCTCGTGATGGTTACAATGCAGAGGAAAGACAAAAGGGGAACAGCTTTTCAAGCTACTTAGAAAAACATTTGAATGTGTTAGAAGAACGCACTGCTAGTCTCTAGGGGGCTTTTGGTTCACTGTGGTGACTGTTGAGCTTGGAACTGGTTAATTTGAGTTTCCTGTGGGAATGACAGAGGCAGCATGGGGAGTAGGGAGGAGAACAGAAGCTAGAACCTGCTGGGTTGGGTTTCAGCCTGACCTTCCCTTTTACGTAGCAGAGGCATCTTAAACATATAACCTGCCTATCCCTCATTTTCCTAATTTGCAAAATGGCAATAATAATGGTATAGGCCTCACGGAATTGTTGTGAGGCTTTAATGAGTTTCTATGTGAAGCCCTCACAGTATTCTAGCATACAGTAAGCACCATAGGCATACAGGGACAGAAGGATATAGGAATGTAGGGATATAGGGATATAAGGATTTAGCAATCTAGGAATACAGGGATTCAGGGATATAGGGATGGGGCAACACTGAAGGTCACGTTTCAGTCTTAGAGCTTTCAATGCACTGAAGAACGCTGTATCACTAAGAGGTGACAGGCTGCACAATTTCCCCACATTATTTGGTCATGAATGTGTTTTTATGGGAAGTATCATAAGACTAATCTGCTTGGGGAAAGTAAGGCATTGAAAAATGTTTCCCATCATTGGTAGAGAATCACATCTATCACAAGCTCTTGACATAAGAGGCATGCCTGATTTCAGATCTGGTTGGCTCCTTAGGGGAGCTGGGTGGTACATAGGACAATAACCAAGGCTCTGCAGGGCACTGTGCTGAGGGGCACTGGTGGCAATCCCTCCCTCCCTAGAGGCCCGAGGAGGTCTTATTACTCCCACTGCATCATGAACAAACAGATGCAGAAGAGAAAATGACTTGTTCAAGCTCACATATTCAGATGCAGATTCAGGAAGAAAGGAAAGTCTTATCTGAATCCAAAGCCCATACCTCCATCCCAAAAGTACTGTGTCTCCTTGATTTTCATGAGAATAACCACTGTGGGACCATAAGTGTATAGCACCTGAGCTTTAAAACCATAGGTCACAGTCTAAAGACGGGTGTGCTTACTAGTGTTACAATTCTGTTCATGGTTTTTTCGCTCAATTCTAGGGTTAAAAAATATACTGATGCCTGACTGATCGTGCTGGTGACTGAACCCAGGGCCTCATGACTGACAGGCAGGCATTTTATCCCTAAGTTGTGTCCCCAGCCCATGCTAGTGATTTTGAAAAGTCTTCAAAATAAATAGTTGAAAATATGAAATCCACGAAGTTCCAAAATATAAAAACATACCTTTTTTTCCCTAAGAAAAAGGTAAATAAAATAGTGTTCAATTAATTTTGACAAGACATAACTCACTTTTCTATAGGAGACTTTGATTGTACATGGAAGAAGAAAAGCAACCATCTTTTTAGGGTATATAGGGAGAAAATTCAGCCAAATTGAGTTACACAGTTGTAGCAGAGTACAAGTTACCAGGGAAGTAGCCTAGAAGATGTCTAGCAATTCGAAAATGCCTTTTAAAATCAACATTAAAATTACTAAAGAATAATACAAACAATATAAATTCAATGTGAATATGTACTGCAAAAGTTAGGTTACTGCATTTGAGAATAATTTCAAACCTTAGAAACTGAAGTCATTTAAATCTATTAGTTATCAGTAGCTGAGTGGGGTTCTTCTGAAAAAAATCACATTTATTTTATATCAAACCTAAAGAAAACTTTTTGAAAATTAAATTTTCCCTGTAGTACGTACATATCACCATGTTCACCTCAAGCGAAGTGTGAAGAGCTCCTTCTTCCGGCCTTGAGGTCTCTTATTTTTAGCTTTGAATGGGTAATCTCCCAGTGTCACAGCTCTCCCGGCTCCGCCACATCCAGACCTCAATCCGCCAGCTGTCCTCTGCTAATGAACACACCTGACTGTTTCCCTCCACGTGCATCAGTGAAGATGCCCAGGTACTGCCGGGCCAGGTGCAGTGCAAAGACTCACAGATGGAGAAACCGAAAGGCTTCATTACCGTCACACTATCTTCCTAATGATCGACTCTCTGAAGGAGGCTCTCTCTTCAGGGATAAAAGCACAGAAAGCAGCTGGAGCAAATCTGGAGAAGGGAATCGCTGTTGCCCCAGGCTCTTGGCTTTGGTGCCTGCCAGAACACAGAGCCTCCTACCTGTTCATTTCTTTCTTGAAACAATGTCCTTGGATGGTTCTTCCTTCTATTCTTTTCAGAAGGCATTGTGGACCTCTTCTCCCTGTTCTAGCTGCATCCCCAGGTAAGTTAATAAACATGCCCAATGTCACTTCACTCCCAGCATCACTGGTATGCTTCTCAGCTACCATCTCCTTCCAGACCTCCAGATCCCGCTGGGCATCCAACCCAACACTGAACAGTTATGGTACATTAGGAAATATGTCAAGTCCTTTTTACACATCACCACAGATACTCTTTACCCCAAATTCTAGAGTAATAGGATTATTCCCATTTTATATTAGAGAATAGTGAGGCTTTCTTTGGCAATCTGGAGACTTTAACATAGCTCTTGTTCAAATGTTTCAATGGAATTCCAGTATCTGCTCTTGTCCTATTCTTTCGCCTTTTGTGGCTGGTGTCATATTTGCAACCTCAACATCTGGATGAACATGGGGAAAGTGTCAAAGAACCACATACACCAAAGTGACCTGTCTGCAACTCTCCACAAGTCCTCTGACCAACCCAGGGAAGTGTGAGCATTGTCCCTCACAAGCAAGCAGGACCCCCTGATAGAATCAGCATCCTGAACAACATGCAAAGCATTCTGGTCTGAGTTTTCAGCATTTGCATGAGGTACATGATGTTGAGGTTATAATTCAGAGCATCTACCAAGAACAATTTCTAAAGACAGTCTCCCTCTTTCTCTGTATGGGAAATTCATCCCCACAACCTGATTTCAGTGCTTCTGCACACAGCAGGACAGCTGACGCGCAAAGCACTGGTGAGGATGTAGAGCAGCTGAAGCTCACACTTGCTGCCATTGCTGAGGCAACACTGTGCATCCAGCCACTGCAGAAGGCAGTGGGTGGCAATTTCCTTCAAAGCCACACAGTCTTGACATCCGACCCAACCAGCAGGGCCCCAGGTATTTACCCAAATGAGTTAAAACTTAAGGTGTCCATGCAAAACCTACACACTAATGTTTACAGAACTTTATTCATAATCGCCCACATCGGAAGTGACCATGATGTTCTTCAACAGGAGAATAAATAACAAACTGCAGGAGATCCATGGCATGGAATGTTACTCAGTGATAAAAAGAAATGAGCTATTGGGCCATGAAAGTACAGGGAAACCTTCAATGTGCACTGCTAAGAAGCCAGCCTGAAAAGGATACATACTGCATGATCCCAACTACAGCATGTGACACTCTGGAAAAGACAAAATGACAGAGACTGCGAAAGGATCCTCTCACAGGGCACAGACGGGGAAGCAAAACTTTTGCATCACACTGCAGCAGAAACATGGCCTGATGCATCTGTCAAAACCCACAGGAACTCTGCAATACAGAGAGGGAAGCTCAACGTGGACTTCTGTTAATAACAGTCAACCACCATTAACTCATCAATTGTAACAGATACGCCTCTCATATGCCAGATGTGAATGAAAAAAAATCCTTGTGTGGCAGGGTGAGATGAGGTGTATGGAACTCTGTACTTTCTGCTCAATTCTTCTCCAAACGGAAAGCTGTTCTCAAGACAAGTCTATGCTCTTTTAATAAGAATAACAACAGAAAGGGAGGGACAAAGACCAACACTTGACCCTACAGAAGGACAGGTTTTGCTTTAGCTCATTCCTGTATTATACCTTTAATCCTCATGACACACATTTGAGATAAGAATGATCACTTCTATTTCTGTAGATTACAGGTGAGGCGCATAAAAGGAGGTGTGTCACCCCAGGTCACAGCTAATTAGCATACGAGCTGGGATCCAATCCACTCCTATATCTAGAGCATGTGAGCTCTTCTCCATTACACTTTCAAAAGTAGGGATTTCTGCACGAGTTTATCCACTAATCTCCCCAATTTTGACCAATACAGTGAAATGTAATTTAAGGATCTATTTGCACATACAACAATATTAGATTTGATCTTTAAACAATAAAACTGAATCAAGTATGTTACATTTTTGTTGAAATCATGACCTGCCAATATATTTAACAGGGCAAGCTGGAAGGATCAGCACAAACTGAAACTACTAACTGCTACAATTAGCAAGATGAACAGAGAGCACTGCTTTATGAATGCCCTTTTAATTCTGAAGTAGTCATACTTATATAAATGTTTTATGTATGTGTGAAATATACACATATTTCCCATTCTCCAGCTTATGCTTTATGTTATGTGAGTTAACAAAAAGATAAAAAGCAAAATACTTTGATTCAGAACTTATATATTTATATAGAGCCTTCAAGCTAGTTTTGAGGAGCTTCTTGTTGTTTTTGTGTTTTTGAAAAATGGAAAAGAAACTGCTAGTCAGTGATTCCTTTTTTTCAGGTTTGTATTTAGAAGTAGAAAAATCTAAAAATTCCAATGTAAGATCAATCAAAATTATAACTGACTTTAACTTAGAAGCTGTTGACTATGAATAGAAATCCAGTTTGATAAAAGAGCAAATGAGAGCTTGTGCATGTTTTAAACAAGTGAAATTATAATTGCGAGTATTTTTATATGTAAGTTAACAGAAGAAATTACTTGTCCACTTTCATCAATCTGCCACGATTTAAAAATGTGTCCCAGATTGGTATTTAGAACCCTTGCGATGTGGCAAGGCGGTTTTGGAACTTGATCAATACAAAACACTCCATTAAGTCTTCCATAGGCGAGTGCCTCGCAAGTGCAAGGTCCTGAGTTCGATCCCTGGTGCCACGAAAAACAAAAACAAAACAAAACAAATGGATCCTTGAGGGCCAGGGACTTAGCTCCATGGTATCGCAAGTGTTCCATAGAAATGTTCGGTGGGGCAGCCACGGACAGGAGAGCCCCGTTCCCCTCTTGGGCCCTGAAGTTTGCAGAAACTTAGGTTAGCAGCGCATTCAGAGGAAAGGCTTCCAGCAGTGGCAAGATGGCTCACTTCCCTTGCTAGTCACATCTATGTGAGCTCCAACAATGGAATTTTTAAATTAACTGTATATGCAAAGGCTAGATATTTTAAGTCTCTTACGAGCAAAGATATTATCAATTACTTCACACTCGTACATAAATACACTTATGTGGTGCATATTCCACAAATTTGATATTCCTCTATTTTCTTGTTAAATGAGCACTGTGAGCAGCAGAGATAAAGATTACTTTAATTAAGTGTGCAATGAAGTCAATAAAACTTAATTGAATATTTAATTTTCGTTTATGTGTTTTCTCTTACTCAGATGTTTTTAGCTGTGGTCTACAAAATGTTTTTAAAGGTAATTTTTCAAAAACTAGGCAAATATTTTAAGACACTTCAGTGCTCTTAAATTCCTTGTAGCATTGGGAACTGACCTTTAGATTCCAAAAAGGTGAATGTTTACATTTCTTTAAGCTGACAAGATACACCTAAAAGTTCATCTAAATCAAATTGGTGTTTAGAGTAGTCACAGTCCCCTTAGGGAAAGCAGACAGACTGATCGCTGCAGATTCCACAAATGTGGGATTACTTTGTACTGATGTGCTTCCCAGAGCAGCTGATTTTTGACTAAATTCTAAAATGTTTTCAGAGTCAACATAAAACAACCATTTGATAGGCAAGCCCTGATACAGTTGGCTTTCTTCCACCAGTTATGTTGATATCTTGGAATCATTCTTTCAAATAAATTATAACAAATCCAGAAGCAAATCCTATAGTCAATCCAATATCGATTGGCTTGTGATAAGATCTGCTGGTGTACTGCCGGAAAAAACCCAGAAACAGAAAGAAAACAAGTGAGTCAATGGAGACTTCATTGGAGATGCACATATTCATCATGTGGCTGGCTGCCCATTAAGCTTCAAATCTTTTGTCTCACCAGTTAGTAAAAGAATTGTACATTTAAATGCATATTTATTACATCCAGGTGAAAACAAAGTACTGATTCACAAATTTATCATTTAAAATTGATGGTTATTTGAAAATTCTAACTGAAAGGGATTTTTATGTATTTAATGATATATTTGTGCACAAAATGTTGTCATTTAAATTGCCGATACATGGCATGGATTCTGTCTCCCTCACACAAAAAGCTCTCTCTGTCTTCCATTTCCTTCTCTTTCTTGCTTTGTTTTTCTTTATCCTTTCTAACAATGTTTCCACCTATCCTTTTTCATCCCTGGGTTCAACTTTTTCATCTCTTCACCATACATATTTTCATGCATCTTTCCACATATACGTCATTCTATGTGTCTGCCTATCAAGCTGTTAATTATTTCTATATTCGATACATATTTGAGTTCTTCTTCTTTGCCACTAGGTGCAGACATTACCTGTTTTCAGTCGATAATTCTTTTATTTGACTCTTACAATGGTTTTGAAAATGGATCCACTGTAAATTAGCATGTTTTCCTATTGGATTACAGAGATAAGTGCATAAGCAAGGGAGGATACATTAAAAAGAGAAAAGAGTAATTCAATTCTAAGTTACTTTGTATGAGTGTTGTGTTGTCAATTCATTGCTGGAAGAATCAGGTGTATTCAGTTTCTCTGCAATTTCATATTTTGTCTTATTTCTGAATTAACCAGTTGAACAGTACAATAATTTTTTGTGCTGATGTAGCCTGAAACGAAAGGTTATCTTAGTTTTGGATTTAGAACTTTGCAAATTTGCACTGAAGGGAAGTAATATGAAAAAGAAACAGAAAAAATAAAGGACTATAATACAAAATTAGATGATTATATTGCAAAGCAGGGTTGGAACTTGATTCCCGGGCACCTTTGATGCAAGTTTTTGAAGAAAAAAAATCACTTTGGCATAAACTTCCCAAAACATTCAAGTTATTTTGCTTGAGAGACTTTGTTGGTGTAAATATAGTTAGTTGGAATCAAATCTGTGACTCTATGTGCAGTGAGAATGGAGTATTCATGAGGTACTGTTGCTTCAAATTCAATTTTTAAAAAAAAACTTTACTTGGATGAACCATATATTGTTGCGTCTTGTGTGCAAAATTGACAAGGATGGATTCTTCATCTCTCTCACATTTCTTCTGTCTCCTCCTCCTCCTCCTTTGCCATAAATCCAAGAATGAGACCACAGTTATCCGACAAAAGCCAGTTTGAAAAACTTAAGTTATGAAACTATGAGTTAAGGTGGCAAGAGATGAATATAGTATTGAAATAAAACAGCAGGAGTACGGAATAGAAACAGACAGTCTAAAATATGTTGCTATTTGGAAATAAACCTCAGTTGTCTTGATTTAGAGGAACCTGGAAAAAGGACTTTAAAATACAGCATCAGAGGAAACAAGGAGAGGGTAAAAAAAAAACCTCCAGGAAATCTAATGCTGAAAATGTGCTGTGTTATTACACGTAGGAAAACTGCCAGAGTGCTGCTAAAATCACAGTATATTCTACTACATCTTAAGAAAATGCCTCTGAATTTAACTTACGATTTGGTGGAAGCAAATAAATAGACATGGTTTTGGTAGAAACCTCTTCCCAAAACTTTTATGCATTTGCATATTAAATGAATGATTAATATTTTCCCCAACAGGCAGAATAAAAATCTTCTTTGAATATTTGCATAGAACTGCAGCAAGACACAGTCAGAAGCAGGGCCTACAGATAGGAGGGAGACACAGCCTTCTGCCCGGCCAGTCCCGAGGTTGCTGGGGCCCAGGCTTTGGTGATCTGCTGGCAGGATTTCGTGCTGTATTCTGCCATAATTCAGAACACAGAAATGATGTGTGGCTATAACTTTCTATGAGGGTTCTAAAATTGAGAAACAGGTGGATTTAAAACCAGAGATATGGTCCTGGAGGTGTAGGGTCCTCAGAGGGCTGCAGCTAGAGGAAAGCAGCAGCATCTAAAAAAGGTCATTCGGGACCCATGTTGGTCCTTGGAAGCAAAGAGGGTGGATCTGGAGGTCCTTTACCCAGGGGCCTTTGTGGCTGCAGCTTGCTCGGAAGGAAGAGGCTGCACCCACAGACGTCTGAGACCCTGGCTGAAGACCCACCTGGAGGCTGGACCCAAGGGCAGGCAGCACAAGATAGCAACCAGGCTTCTGCAACACTATTGTGTCTACAGAGGGCTGCTTGTGACAGAAAAGACAACAGTCAGTAAAATGTACAGAAAGAAGCAAAAGGATTTAAGAATAGATTTTGTAAGTTAAAGAAGTTTCTGAAATTCCAGGTGGGATGTTAGAGAAACAAAACCAGAGGGAGTTGTGAAAGTTCACCTTTCACCATTGTCGCCCGGATGTGCTCTGGCCAGAGGCACTCTGGGGTTTTAGAGAGCACGGTAGGTTTGGGGGGAAAGTGAAACTATACATCAGTGGTATGACCTTCACAGAAGAATAAACATGTGAGAGTCGATGCCATTAATACGAAAGGTCCTGGCATGGAACAGGGGGAACAAAGCAGCAAGGACTGCTTTCTGGGAAACTCCCTCCCAACTCGAGGTGGTGTGGGATGGAGAAAGAAACTGAAAGTAAACAAGGAAAGGCTTTCATTAAGGAAGCAGAGGATAAAGACCACTATTATTTGTCGGGTCTATTGTACAGACTAAGTGTGTTAGTCCACGGTGTATTTCTTGCATATAGAGAAAATGTTAGGCTCTAAAAAGAGCTGAATAAAAGAATAGGACAGGAGGGAGGGAGGGCAAGCAGGCAGGAGGAGGGGGAAGAGATGAAGGCGACTGGGTCGGCCTATCTCTGTCTGCTTTCTGTGTAAAATGGGACTGCTGTACAGGCTGTGAGAGATGACCTAGGCACTGCTTACCACAGTTCTGCTGTTCTAGGAGCTCAGAAACGCTACATATCATCATCCTCTGCATCACCCACCCCACCCCCACCCCTCAGAGCAGAGACGACTCGCAACTGCTTTGCTTTGCCAGCTCCCACTAACACGGCCCCCTGAACGTCCTCTCCCCTACCCGTTCATCCACTTCCACTTAGTGTCTCCTCCCCGACGCTAAGAATCCCTACCTCTGAAATTTACCAACAACCTCTTTGTCACCAAATCCAGGGGACCATTTCTTGCCCCACTTCTCTGGCTTCATGGCAGCACCTGCCACTGTGGATGAAGTCTCACTCTGGCTCTGCGTCCACCCTCCTGCCCGTATTCACCCTGCGCCTGCAGCCACTTCTATGTGTCCTCTGCCAGCTTCCCAGCGGAGGGCTGGAATTCTCCCGGGATCAGGAGCAAGTAAGATTTTAAAACCTTACTTTCGAGACCGCAGGAAAAAAATAAATTAAGAACCAATATTTATCTGCAGCCCAGATTCTAGGAAAAAAAATAGGTCCTGTCTATGTTCCCAGCCCACATAGAATGCACAGTTTATGTTTCTATTCTGGATCAAATATGTTTTTCATGAAATAAAATGATAAGAACCTGAGTCTTTTCAGAAGGAACGCATTCAAAAGGAAGCATTTCCCGAAGCTGCATGTCAGTCATTTGGGATGGGACTTGAACTTTTCAAAAGACCATACACCCTGTAGAGTTATAAGAAATCCTTAATAATAAGCCAGAGGCAAGCATGTGTGTTTCATTTGAAGAGTTTTAATCCTATTACCATCAAGCCTGGGGAATAATTTTAAAATTTTGTAATATTTTCATCATACATGTTATACCTTTACTTTCATGGTCAGTTTTCCTCGTATTATCTTTCCAGCATACTACTTGGAAAAAAATTACCTAATGTGACACATCCACAATTATCCTGGACAAAACACAAGAAATTCATCAAGCAAGAAAGAAAAAGAACTCAGAGCACTGGAATTCAGCGAATTTAGGCCGGGCATGCGCACACAGATGGCCCTCGCAAACTGACCCACTTCCCACTGACAACAGCGGGTGTCTGCTGGGTCCGTCACCGGGAGTCCTCAGAAACCAGGGTGGGTTTCCTAGCGCTGGCATCTTAAGGTGTAGACACGTGTATCACAGAGCAACAATGGGCGCACACCGACTACGTGTAGACAGACGGAGGAGCGGTGAGCCCCAGGCTCCCCCTTCACACTATGCTTCATCAAGCCATGTGCAGGAAACATCCTCGCTGCATTATAAGAAATCCTTGGGCTGTTCTCTCCAGAAGCTGCTGTTTGAAACATTTATAGGTATCTCTTCTGGCATAGACAGGAGATGTTTATTAAAAGATATAGACTAGCACAGAAAAATGTTTCCCTAAGTTACAGTACTCGGCTCAAATCTAAAAAAAAATCTGAGGCTTCTTTCAGATACCAAGGTCTGAGAAAATATTAGTTTCTCTCTGAAATAGATATCAAATAACTTTTTATGAAAAAGACCCTAAATGCAAGGGAGAAAAGAAGAGAAAAATGTATGTCGTTCCTTGGTGGTAATTTTCCCTGCTTGCCTGCCAGAGTTAAAGATGCCAGCCAGCTCCACTCAGTCAAATCTTCAACCCAACTATTTCTTCTTTCCCAATTTCCCTTAAATTCTCTGCTCAAACTAAACCTGTGCACTTCAGCACGGACAGGATACCCTGATGCACACTTTAGGGTAGCCAACTTTCAGGACACACTGGTTAGATGGTTAGATAGTTCCCTCTTACAATAGGGCCCGAATCTAAATGTGTATCCTGACCTAATCCGGCCTCAGTTATCCCTCCTAACCTCCTCCCTGCCCCTCAAGCCGCTGTCCCACTGAAATAGGGTTGACTGCTATCCTTATGCCTTTGACGTTCATGAAACTCCCTTTTCCTGATTTCTTCCCTTTGAATAATTCTAGCGTCATAGCTGGAGGAACACCTTCCCTGACTGCTGCGTAACCAACTCTCTCTCCCTTCTCCCCTTCCACGCTGAGCCTGGCATGTCCACAGTGGACTGGAATCGCGGACTTTATTTCTCTAGAAAGAAAGAAGGCAAAGTCAAGCTAGGTGTGGTGGGACAGGCCTGTCATCCCAGCACTCTGGGAGGGAGGCTGAGGCAGGAGGATCATAATTTTGATAGGATCATAGTCCATCCTGGGCAATTTGGTAACTTAGTGAGACCCTGAAGAAAAAAAAAAATTAAAAAAGGGAGGAAGACAAGATATTTTCTGTGTATTCAACCTTGGATTAGCAATAAACACCTCATTCCGGCCCAAATGTGAACCCGAGCCAGGAATTCAGGAGATATTTTGACATCAGTGATTGGTCAATTCAAGTTTTCCCAAGGGGAGAAAAACTTGCGTGTTTGGATGTGCCTTGATAGTTAAGTTACTTGGATGATGCTAACTATAAAACAAGTGGTGGCTGTAATAAAAGAGGTATTAAAAAGCATTTCCACCGGCCTTTTGTGCTTTTAAGTGATGCCAAGTTGCAATCAGACTTGCAGCAAAGCTGGCTGGGAGGAAACCAGCGAAGAGCGGGTGGGGAAGCAGTGCGCGAGGGCACACGGGGGGGGGGGTGTGTGCACGGAGAGCACACTGTGGGTGTGTGCGTGCACGGTGGGGGGGGCACACTCCGGGGGACGCGGAGGAGAGCCCACTGCGAGCCGGGGTCAGCTCATTTAGTGAACACGATAACCCCACGGGACCCCGGATCGTGGCCTAAGGCCTTGCTATCGGGTACAAAGGACAAAGGCCTCGGCCAGAAGCAGAGGGGAGAGGACTGCGAGGGCGGGGCCCGCACTGTGCCCAGGGGGTGCCCTCGGAGGCGCCCTTGAGGTTTCCACCCTGTCCCATGACGCCAACCTGGGCCACGTCTGCCTCCCAGACCCCAAGCACAGCGTCTCCTTCCTCCAAATTCACACAAAGGATAGCACAAGCCCCGGCATCCACTCAGCGAGGCTCTATTTTCATCCCCACTTTGCGAAGGAGGGAATCGAGGCACAGAGGTCAGGAGGCCTGTCCATGTTTGCACAGCTGTGAGGGACGCTGAGGAGCGAGGAGGCGCGCTCCGCTCCGTCTGCACACTCAGACTGAGGTGCTGGCTGTGCCGGCAGGGCTTGCTCCAGGCCAGGCTGCAGTGGTCACATCTCACAAGCATTGGTCCCTTAGTCCTGACGGTGTCCCCAAGGACCCAGCTGTCTAGGACACAAAGCTATCTAGGCTTTGGGGGCATGGCCATCCCCTGGGAGAGATGGGGAAAGGATACTTCCTTGATCAGCACTAATTGGCTAATTGATATGCTGGACATCTTAGCAAGCAGAGGACAGCTCAATTAAAACAAAATACTGTCCACAACACTGGGAGTTAAACCAACAAGAGATGAGAAATATGTCAGAACTGAAATTAATAGATATCCTTCTAAACAGCTCTAACAATGTATTGATCGGGTATTATTGGCAGGGTGATAGACAAAACAGAGTTTGAAAACAAAAACTGCATTTACTATATAGTAAAAAGCAATTACAAGAGAAATGCATAAATGGTATTGAGACAAGCTTGACATTGGAAAATAAATGACTTCTCATATATGTTTGAAAGGACATACATTAGGCTATTCACCGGAAGAAAAGCCTTCATAGCAGAACGTTGAAAATAACCTAAATAGACAAAGTATGAGGCAATCCTAAAATGAACACTGTGCAATTATTTAAAAACAAAATAAAAAACAAAAACAATGCCAGGCACGGAGGTGGTATATGCCTAATTCCAGCTGCTGAAGAGGCTGAAGCAGGAGAATATCAGTCTGAGGCCAGTGTGGGCAACTACAGAGACCCTGTCTCAAAATAAAAAATAAAAGAGCTGGCGATGGAGCTTAGTGGGAGAGCACCCCTGGATTTGAGTCCAGTACCACACACACAAAACCAAGAAAATTGTATAGGGATTGATATGGGATATGGTCCTTTTGTTTGTTTATGCAAAACCCCCCCAAATTGAACAGGTTGTTTCTGGGGAAGGGAATTGGGTAGAAGAGAGACAAAACTAGGGGAAAAGCTTTCACCTGCTTGGCCACCAGGACCATGTAAGAAATCAAGTAAAGTAAAAACGCGAAACAAAACAGACAGATTTTAATTTGTTTTCCAATCTAAGTGTGTGATACAAGTTGGATGTAGATTAGGGAGTGGCCTAATCAGAAAAAATGAGGGCATTAGAATATGGGTACATATCAAAGTTGAAACTGTACATGTGTCTATTTTTTATGCCCTTTCGCATTCTTGCTCTTACATAAGGATCTACATTGTACAAAATTATTTTACAATATCAAGCCCCTAAAAAATGATTTCAACTCTACTGTACTATTAGAATTGAAATGGCAAGGTTTTTTTGCAAGTAGGTCCCTTACAACATAATTTTCTCCAAGTTGATCTCCTGAATCTTATTGGCTTTGCTTTCTCCTCTCACACACACACAAAATGTTGGTGGAAGTGTATAGTTACTGACTGCCAGAGCACGGCTGGGAAGTTAAAAATGAAGGACACCTCTTAGCATCTTGGCTACTGCTCTGTATGACAAACTTGATGGACAGGGCGCTGCTGCGTGCAGCTAAGAAATCTGATGGAGGAGGGGGTCAGAGGTGACACCAAGGAGGCCACATGACAAGGTTAATAATAGCAAAACCACACATGGATGAGCAGGACCTCGGTCCACAGTTACAGGAGCGGATTCAGGGCCCTGTTCCAATTTAGGAGCACAATGACTCAAGACTTTTCTGCTTAAACAACCTTCCTTTTTGAATAAGTAAAGATAAGATAAATAACACACTAGTAAACAAATTGACACTTTTTCTTATTTCCCAGGGACTACAGGTTCTCAGTGAACAGGTTCAGGAAAAGTCCTCGTTTGTGTGTAGCTGCTGACTTACACCAACACATATACTTTGAAAATGAGGCACATAAATTATTAATTTCTACGAAAAGTAAATTCCAACTTGCATGGGTTAAAGTAAATGCTTAATATCTGTAATATAGCCTAGAACTGGAACCTTTAGATATGTGGTTGACATGGGAAAGATTTCATTATGTTATTTACTCAGTGCCAATATCTTCCTTGACTCTAGACAGTAGACAGTGTCACAGACACCAGTGAACCCCTGGTCTTTGCCCTCTGAGATATACTCCGCTTTGTGTCACATTTTCTTTAGTCAGGAACAGTTGAGAAAGATGTGCTACATGAATATTCATAAAATGACCAAGCTGCAAAGTGGTCCTAAGACCATGCTAATGGGTATTTCTTTTCTTTTCTAGGAATCAGCCCAGGTAAAGAAAACTGGCCATGCTACATGCAAAGATTCTCACATTCACAAATTTAAAGACTTTAAGAAATAGCTGACTGTGGTCCTCCTAAATATCTTTTCAGGAAAGTTCTCTTGCATGTTATGTGGAGCCTGATACTTTGGCTCTTCTGTGGGAAGAAATCCTTAATATCGACTCCACCTCTTGGATAGAATTCCCAGTGCTCCAATTTAGAATCCTGAAAGTGCTGGATCTGAGTCTACCCTAAAATACTCCTGATTTTGCTTCTCCTTTTCCCTCCACCACCACCATCTTTATGATTTCTGCATGCATGATTTTCTTCCAGCTCCATCTGATGCCACAGGCTCAGGATCAGGATCAGGAATAAATGTTGCTGTGGATCAGACCCAGCCTGTCCCGCAAAGGCCACGTGTCAAGGGCCTGGTCCTCAGTGTAGCGCCATTGGAAGGTGGTAGATCCATCTCCTGGTCCCTTCCCATTTGCAAAAGATCTATCTCCCTACTTCCTTTTATCTACCTTTTATTTTACTCTTTATTTGTATTTTGGGTTTCTCATGTAAGAGAATCCATGCAAGATTTAAGCATATGTGTCTGATTTACTTCATTTAATACTAAGTTCTCAAGGTGCAACCATTTGTCCTTAAACAACTCAAATTTATCCTTCTTGATGGCAGGGTAGTACTCTATTGTTGTAAATACCACATTTTCTTTATCTATTCATCTGTTGGTAGAGATATAGGCTGCTTCCAAGATTTAGCTATTATGAATTGTGCTGCTGTAAACATGGGCATGCATGGGTATACACAGATTATTGTATTATGATGCCTTTAACTCTTTGGGGAAGGTATTTAGAAAAGGAATAGCCATGTCCAATGGAATTTCTAGTTTTAGTTTTTTGAGGAATCTTCATACACATTTCCATAGTGGTTGGGCTAGTTTACTTTCGCAGCAACAGTGTAGAAGAGTTCTCTTTCCCTCAAAACATTTGTTATTATTTGATTTCTTGATAATAGCCATTCCTTTTGGAATAACATGGAATCTCCTTATTGTCTTAATTTGCATTTCTCTAATGGCCAGTGATGTCAAACATTTTTTCATGTACTTATTTATTGGTCATTTTTGTTTTTGATTTTTGGCTTTTTTTTTTGATACTGGGGATCGAACTCGAGATCTTTTGCTTGCAAGGCAGGCAGCAGAACAACCGAGCTAAATCCCCGGCTCTAACTTATTGGTTATTTGTCCATCTTCTGAGAAATGTCTGTTCACTTCAATTGCCTATTTTTGACTGGGTCTTTTATTTTTGGGGGGTGGTCTAATATTTTGAGTTCTTTCTATATTCTAGATATGAGTCCTCCATCCAAAGAATCGCTGGCAAAAATGTTTTGTCATTCTGTAGATTGTCTCCTCACTCCATCGGTTGTTTGCTTTGCTGTGCAGAAACTTTGATATGATCCCAATTTTTGATTCTTGATGTTATTTCTTGTGCAACTGGCTTTCTTTGCAACTGGGGTTCTGCCTATGTCTCTTAAGAGTTTTACCTATTTTATCTTCTAGCAGATTTAATGTTTACCATTTAGTTCTTTGATCCATTTTGATTTTAGTTTAGTACATGGTGAGTGATATGAGTCTAGATTCAATCTTCAGCCTGTGGATACCTAGTTTTCCCAGCCCCACTTATTAAAGAGCCTTTTCTTCTTTTTATGTTGCTTATCTCAGGTATTTTGTTACACTAATGGAAAGCTTACACAAACGCCATACAGAAAATACAAAATGTGCCTGCCCTCAATGCTCTGGACCCTGTCAGTCTTCCAGCTCTGTGCAGTCTAAGCCCTGCATGGTCATCAAAGGGCTCCAACATGTCTCATTATCGATTTGGAAAACTAACTCAAGGACCTTTTTCACTTCATCTTTCTGTCCCAAGCCTCTAATCCTGTATCTAGCATAATACAAGTGGAGAAATCATTATTTGCTTAAAAGAACTTAACCAAATCATATATTGTTACTGTTTTTGTAAATATTCTATATTTTGTACCTTTGGCTCTGCACATTGTGAAATTTTGTTATTTACATCTAAGCCATTCATTAAACAATGGAAATGAAATTATGGTTAGGCAGCACAAATTAAATTATAAATAAAAATATGAAACTGGGAGAGAACTAATAATGACATTGATCAATAGGAATCAACTCATTGCTGTTACTTTAGTTAATGATGGAAATTGCAGATGACTGACACAGAGAGATGTTTAAAAGATTTCATTTTTTCTTAGTAGAATAAAGTTGGTCAACACAATTCACTTTTTCTCCCCATAGTTCACTTTTGATGCAATATAATCAGTGCTTTGTATCATTTTGGGTATGCTATAATAAAAAACTGAACCTTATGTTTTTAAGATATTATTAAATATACATGGGCTCATGAAGAAATGTGCATCAGTTATTAACATTCCTACTTCCATAAAATACAGAAAGAGATGCAGAGAATTAATGGTTTGTTAATGTTTACAAGGGCAAACTTGAAATGGAAAGGAAATCCTATCTATTCGTGGAACATGGACATTTCTTATATAGGGATTGACCTAACTAGGACACAAAGTTATCACTTCTACAGGGTAAAACACTTTATAATACAGTCAGTTTGACTGTCAAGACCAGGATACTTAAGTAAATTCACACAAAGTGTATGATAACATGTCTTTAAGGTAAAGCTTTAGTGGCAGCAGTAAATTTTAGTGGTTGACCCAGAATGTGTCCAAGGTCACAAATGCCTTGTTCTTGTCTAAGAATGAAAAATTTATATTGTTTTTTAGTTGCTCCCTGGCCAAAGTAAGTTAAGCTATTGATTATATGACATGAGAAGTGAATCACTTTTTAGAAATGTGAACTATCTTGACCAATATTCTATCCTTAAGATGTCTACATTTAGGATGAAATTATCTGGCTTTTTTTGTTTATAAGGAAGTATATTGTGTCTTTTTAATGCTATGATCAAAACCAGTTAGAATGGCTGGGTGTGGTGGCTCAGGCCTGCAATGGCAGCCGCTGGAGAGGCTGAGGCAGGAGGATTGGAAGTTCAAGGCCAGCGTGGGCAAATTAGTGAGACGCTGTCTCAAAATAAAAGAATGAAAAGGGCTGGGGTACATTTCAGTAGTGGAACACTTGGGTTCAATACCCAGTACACCCCACCCCCAAATCCCAAATGAACAAAAACAAGTAATGAGGTGGGAAATGAGAAGAAAAGTGTGATGTAAATGGAGCTCTATTTTATTAGCCTTTTATTTCCAGTGTCTTGTCTCCAAGAAGAATCAACTGGCCCCAGGTTTTCTTCCCCGTACAGTGCATGGTCGTGATGACATATGCCTGCCCGGGACATTGTGCAAATTAAGTAAGGTAATATAAGCAGCACTCCTGGTGTACACGAACTACCCCATGCACGGTGCCTAACATTAAACATAGCAACATCAGTGTGGACTAGTGAACGGAACCCTATTGTCTGCAGGCTTTATTTATGATGAAATATATCTCTAAGAACATTTTAAAGTATTTTCTTCCATACTGATATCTGATGAAAGGCGAGTAAAGTCATAATGTGAGGATTTCTTTCTTTCTTTTTTTTTTCGTACCGGGGATCGAACTTGGGTTCTTGCGCTTGCGCAGCAGGTGGCGAAACCACTGAGCTAAATCCCCGGCCCCATGTGAGGATTTCTTATGGAGCGAGCTCGGACAGCCAGAGAACCTCAGAGCATCTAAACCTGAGGACCATGGCTCCAGGCAGAGCTTGTGTTCTCACTGACTACAGTATTTTAGTTTCTTCTCTGGCTGGTTTCTTTCAGATTGGCTCAGAGAATTCTGAACAGCATTAAATTGTTAAATTAACTAGGCCTGAAGATGTTCAAATATTCACCACCACCATTTCTGCTGCTAAAATCAATTTGCTCTTTGGCAAACTTCAATTCCACAACCTATATTAGTATCTTAAATCTGCTATCTCACACTTAGTTTTAAATATTAACAGTTATTTCTTAGCTAGATTTGCCTATGAATTTACATACAGTTAGCATACACAGAATAAAAACATCCTCTGAATAGACAGCAGCAGCTTTCGAGACCAGGCAAACATAGACAACAAAGATGACATAACTTAGGGAAGAGTGATGATATTTACTCAGTCTAATAAGTCACAATCTCTTTGGCCTAAATCAGTAAAGGAGCCAAAGGACACCTTTTTTAGTTATAAGAAAAAAGTTTTAAAAGGACTGCATATTGCTCTTGAAGCAAGTTAAGCATTTAATAAGTTTAAGGCAAGTTTTACCATTCTTAAGGGAATACTGTATCTCCAAGAATCAGGCACCCTGTCTCGGAGTAATGCCCACAAGTGGTAACCGCAGCACATCCACTGAATGGGGTGTCAGCAGGCCAGCGGAAGGCTGAGAGTGTTCGGGCCTCCTGTGCACACAAATCCAGAAGCGGCACACGAATGCCAGCTGTTCCTGCTGAACACATGCTGTTGCTCTGTTCTCAGTTTCCACTCACACTAGCTCTAGTGGTATTAGTGTCTGCCATCTTCTAGGAGAAGTCACAGAACACTGTATTTCTCAGGGACTCTTTCGTTGAGCACATACGGATTATAAAGAATAGCAGCTTTCACTGTGACATTGTCACTCATGCATGGAATATACTTCGGCCATGTCATCCTCCCCATGACCCTCCCTTTCCCACCCCTCCCCCCACCATCCACGTCCTCTTCTGTAGCAGGTCTCCTGTCTACTTTTGTTTTGTGTTTATTTTTCTTTCTTGGTTCTACTTATGTGAGAAAGCACACAATACTTGTCGTTCTGAGCCTGACTTATTCTGTTTAACATTAACATCTCCAGTTCCATCATTTTCCTGCCAATGTCAAGATTACCGTACATCTTCCTTAAGGCTGAATAATGCGCCACAGTCTGTGTGTACCACATTTTCTATCTATTCATCCAGGACGAGCATCTAGGTTGATCCCATAGTGTGAGTACTGTCAATAGTGCTGTGATAACTGTGCGCACGGGAGTGTCTCTGTAGTATGCTGTTATTCCTTTCCCCCAAACCTAAAACTGGAACTTCCACAAGACCTACACACCCTTGAGAGCTGTGATCTGTCTTCATTTCTGGTCTCCAAGGGAAGTATTTTAATCACAGCCCTACCAGTGATGGATTTGAGCAAATCATTGCCCCTCTCTGGGACTTGGTCTCTTAAATCTGCACATTATTTTTTATTATTTCATAGAGTCCTTATAGAGATAAAGTTTGACATCTGTGAAAAGGCTTTGGAAAATAAGTCTTCGGGAAACAACAAATACCCACGAAGGCAACTGAGGTACAAGATCACAAGAGCCTGCAACGGGAACTTCCTTAAAGTCTCGATTGCTACCATCTCATCCCATTGTCAGCTTTCATCAAAAAACCACCTTGCTGAGGTCCCAGACTACATTTTTAACAGTTTACAGCCATCACATAAAGCATAACGAACTGAATTTGCAGATTCTTTTTTTGATGGCATACATGTGCTTGCCTCAGGCAACCTACGACTTTGTAAAATTTCTTTTATTTCACTATGCTCATTGTACTTTTACGCATGACAATACTTGTTTTAATTTCAGCCACAATTAGGAAAAACTACTTGTCCTCTCCCACCAATAACCTCCTTCAGTCTGATCCATGTGTCTAACAAGTCTCTCTTTCCCTCCCCATTCCCCTGTAATAACACACTTTTTACAGGGGCATGGCGGTGCATGCCTGTAATCCTGTGACTTTCATGAAATTCCCTTTTCCTGATTTCCTCCCTTACTCTTTGAACAACCCTAGTATCACAGCTTAAAAAACATCTTTCCTGGGCCAGGGATTTAGCTCAGTGGTTCCACCGCCTGCCTCGCAAGTGCAAGGTCCTGAGTTCGATCCCTGGTACAAAAAAAACCAAACATCTTTCCTGACTTGCTGTTTAATCAACTCTTACTCTGTCCTCTGTTTCTACTCTGAGCCAGGTATGTACCATGGTGGACTGGAATTGCTGATTTTATTTCTCTAGAAAGAAGACAAGAGTCTAGCCAGATGTAATGGCACATCATGCTTGTACTCCCAGAACTCTGGCAGGTGGAGGCAGGAGGATCACAAGTCCAAAAGACCCTGTATCCAAAAAAGAAAAAAAAGACGGGGGTTGTAGAACAGTGGGAAGGTCCTGGGTTCAACAACTGGCACTGAAACAAATAAACAAAGAAAGAGAAATACACTTCTTCAGTCCTTTAACACTCATGATGAACCCATCTTCTAAAAGAAGTCCTTCCTATTTAACACAGGTGTGTTCCCCACTCCACATTGTGCCCAGTGGTGTACAGAACACATGCAGACATACCACTTATGTTATTATATTTCCTTATACAATTATGCATGGATGCATGGTTTCCTTTTGGGATCTAAACACAACATCTCTTCAATCTCTCTTGCTCTAAACAAACTCACTAGCAAAACACACTATATGGCAACCAAATGAAAGTCCTGAAGTAGGAGTGAAGAAGAGAGGGAAGGGAGTGGCAACAGATGCTCAATGAGCTTTTGGTCAGGTAAATACAAAAGGCAAATGGCCTCTAACTCAGTGATCCCCAACCTTCTGGGCACCGGGGACTGGTTTCATGGAAGACAGTTTTTCCACAGGGCAGTGAGATGGGGGTATAGCTTCAGGGTGTTTCAAATGCATTACATTCATTATGCACTTGATGCATCCTGACCTCTGTGCAGCCACACCTCCCTGCTGATGTTAATCTGGAGTTGCAGCTGCTCCCCAATGCTGGCATCAGGGCCTCAGCTCCATCCCAGATCATCAGGCATTAGATTCTCAGAAGGACCTGCAACCCAGATCCCTCACCTGCACAGTTCACAGTAGGGCTCAGGTTCCTCTGAGCATCTAATGCTGAGCTGATCTGACAGGAGGCTGTGCTCAGCAGTGTAAGCTATGGTGAGCAGATGTAAATACAGGTGGAGCTTCACTTGTTCACCCCCACCTTCCTTGCTCTCCTCCTGCTGTATGGCTCAGTTCCTAACAGCCATGGGCCTGGGCTTGGATGCCCTCACTCTAACTCGGTGCTCTGGGTTTCTTTACCACTGAAGCCCCTGCATCACTAAGGAATGGACTCTGGTATTTATCCGGTTGCATGTCCTGCATCCCAGGATCACAAGAACAGCTTGTGTGTGTCACCATTTACAAAACTCAACCTTCCATACAACGATCTTACTGTGAGAATAAACCAATCAGAATGTTTCATACTTGAGAAAAACAAATCATTGCATATATCAACTCAATTACATACAAACTGGGCTTTCTCTCTACAGGGTGTGTGGAAGTAACTGTTCATCTCATGGTATCTGGTTTCTCCTGAGTTGTAAGTTGGGTGAAGAGGACAAAAAAGGAATTTGTGTGAAGTGCATTAGCTTAAAATGCAGGATTTTCATTTATCTATGCTCCAAGAAAACCCACAAGCAGAGCTTCAGATTGGATGAAAATAGTAATTTCAAAATTATTCTGCATAAAGAGCTAATATGACATAGCTTCAGGCACTAGGATTACAATTAAATTAAATATAAGTGACCGAGAATTGCCAAGTCCCCACTGCTGGGCTAAGCAAAGGGGAGCAGCTTCAAATTTTACAAGATGAACATAAATTTTAAGTGAGCTTCAACCAAGCTTTCACTTCTTTGAGGCCAGATTCCTTGTACAAAAGAAATCGTTATTGGTGGAATCTGAAAGGTAAGTAGGCAAATACAACTAGAGGACTATCAACCCATATAGACACTGACGGGGATGCAATCTTCCACTTGGAGAAGTTAATGGCTATTTTTCTATGTAAGGCTAGAAAAATGCAATAGATTCTCCCTGTCCCCAGGAAACAGAGTGTGTGTAACATTTGTTAAACTTAACATGTGTTTACACTGACACAGGGAAATTAATTCAAAGAGACTATTTTGATGTTTTTTTGTTAAAAAACCCAAACTACTGGGAAACTGAATTATTTTTGTTGTAAAATAAAAAATGCTATGTCCAAGTCATGGTACTTCAAGTTATGCACATCTAGCCTTTTCTTTTCTTAGGTTTTTTTTTTTTTTTTTTTTTGGTACTGGGGATTGACCTCAGGACTTTTCTTCACTTTTGAGGCAGGTGGCAGAACCACTGAGCTAAATCCCCAGCCCTCTTAGGTCTTATTTTATTAAGAGTTTCTCCAGTGTTTGGGGATGTGTTTTCAATGTGTCAAGTTGATGTGTTGTGCACTTGTTTCAACTTTAGCCCTGAGAAAGTTCCAAGACTGATTGCTATCTGAATCTTACTTGTGCGTGTTTTTAATGGCAACAAAGCGGTTAGTAATCAGAGTGGAACAAAGAAAACAATAGCAACATCTGGCCATGTCCCTAAGAAAAAGAAATGGAATAGAGTGATGGCAAAAATCATGCAGAATTTTAAATATCAACACACAAGCCTTGGATTTGTGTGAATGGGGATAGAAAAGTGAAAGATTTTTCTGGAAAGGACATTACTCTGAGCAGTGAAGGGGTTATTATCTGAAACAGATAGCTTGAGATACCTCATGAAATCTAAGAAACATTTTACTCTGTAAACAGTTTCACAGAAGAAAATACAGATTAAAGACTAGAAGAATACATAAGAGAATAATAGTTTAATAATGAAGAGGACAAGATTCATAAGTCTTCAAGGAGGACTTGAAAGGGCATCTGACAAATTTAGACCCAGTTAGAGTAGACACGGAAGATGGGGCCATCTAAAATTACCTAGCGATAATGACATAAGAGAGATACATCTTAAAGGAAGCAGGAGAAATTGATACTGCATTTGAATGTAGTGTATTTATACCAACAGGCAGAATTAATTAGAGTTTAAAGGAAAACCTGTCACGAGCAGGTAGCTGGGGGTAAAGCCATAGGAATGAGAGTAACCATGCAGGGGACGGGTGGAGAGAAAACAGTAATCCAGCCAACAAGCAACCCAGGGACCTCAGCCTCTAAGGGCGACTCTAAATCTGACTTAGCTGTAGGGTGCTGCTCAAATTCCAGCTCTTTCGGCAAATCTCTGAGAGCTCTAGCCTCCGGTCAGTTGTCTTTTATTGTTCTCTTGCACGGTGAATATAATGATTCCCCACATCAGTATCAAATGCTCCTCATTACTTTGGCGAGCTCAGTGTACATTCTTCTCAGCTATATTGCTCGTTGAAAACTGGTTCAGCAGTTATTACTGGTTTTTTCCTTCTTTTTTTTCTTTCCTTTTTCTACAAGCAGAGTATTTATCAAAATATGGACAAACAGAACAACTTATTTGTTGGCAGATACATTAAAAAGAGTAAATGACTTGTGGTACCATTTAAGAACTGAGTAACAGAAGGAAGTTTTTCTGGGTTAGCCTTGAAGCCCTGGGTGGGTAGGGGGAAAATCAGCCTCAAGACACAGATTTAGGTTAGTCAAACAGATTAAAGGCAGAGAGAAAGGACATACGTTAGAACACAAGGAAAACACAATAATATAGGAGAGGTTAAAACATTTCTTAATGAAAACAAATACTGATAAATATAAAATGTGAAGAATTAATTTCATGGGTCAAAACTAAAAATAAGATTTACCACTTAGTAATAAGTTCAGGGACAAACGTAATCCATACAATTTCACTTTGGTTTTGTGGGGCTAATTTAAAATAGTTCCTCAGACATAGTAAGACTAAATCTCTTTGTGTCTTTTCATATAGTTTTGCTATGAAAACACCAAATAATGTTGGCTTATTTTTGCCTGAAGACATTTTTAAGGTCAAGGAGTTTCCATAAAGAGCACATAAAATTTTGAGCTCTTAAAGATACAATTCCTTACAGACATGTAGTAGCAGGGATGCTGTATGAAGTGGCCTTACTGAACGTATATCAGACTATACACTTTCAGATGCTTGTTGGTTGGGCTACAACCATGCATTGGATTATGTTCATTTTTCGCCCTACCTAGTAAAAAAAGTTTGCTTTTTAAAAAAAAATCATCATCAGCTTTTCCAAGCACTGTTTTATGATGCATAGCATTTACAAAACTTTAAAATTGCAGGTACTAAGGGGGAAAACGGCTCATCTTACCTCTGCAGCTGAAATTAAACCTCTTTCTTCACTCTACTATGGGTCATCGTTAATGTTCAATATTCAGTGGGTTTTGGGTGGATGATCTGGATCAGTTTCTCTCACTGCCAGAAGACCTCGCCTGCAATATTCAGATCAGTGCTTCACCTTCCTCTTTTGCTTTCTGCATTGCTGAGCACAACTAACCACTGTGGGACACTTAATGCTGTGGCTGCCAGTGTGACTGACAGAGACCCATATTTAGCTGGTAGAGAGATTGTTCCAACATTATTTGGACCACAGTGAACATTTTTTGAGAATTGGAAAAGTGCAGACAACAACAGAAGCTTTCTTTAAAACAATTCTTAAGAACACAGAATATAATCCAGTACTTATTTTAAGATAATTTTCAGAGAACTAAATTGACACTGTTAGATTAAGAACATAAATCACATGACATTTAAAATACATAGATTATAAAATCATATAGATCAGTCTATTTAATGATGTGATGGTCCAGAGAAAACACTGAGAATATATGGAAAGACTTCCTTTTTATTTATTTTAAATTCATAATATAGTGACAGTATTTTACAGCCTTCCTTTCAGTATACTTTAGGCCTTAATCTCTCTAGGTTAAAACATCTTGTAGTGGGCATAATGGCTACAACATTGATATCACCTTAAACTCAGATGTCTTGGATTCAAGTCTCATTTTCTATTTACACCTATTGGACAAGTCCCTAAATCTTTCAGGCTACAGCATCATTATCTGTAAATGGGAGCTCCAAATATCTACTTACATCACAGAGTGCTGCTACTTGCAATGGAGACAATGTATATAAAAATGCCTCTACACTTTAAAGTTCTGTCACCATTTAGTACCAAAAGCTAATCCTAGATGAGATGGTTTGAGACTCAATTCTTTCCTTCTCCTCTAAATACAACTAAAAACCTTGGGAGCAATCCAACAGACAATCATAAAAGGACTCTGAAAGATAGAAAGGGGAAGACAGATCGGCCAGGGATCTTAGGATTCACAGAAGCATGTCACAGTGTTTCTAGGTTGTTTTTTAAAATTCTCATATATCTCAGACTATACACCAGGGAGGCCTTCAGCCAACAGGGTTATACAAACAAAGAAGAAAGAAAACAAATGGCCAGGAGATGGGAGTACACCAGAGAGCTGGGCAGCCTCATGCCGGGCCCTAGTCAGCTGCAGCAGTGGGTCCCTTTCCCCTGTCCTGGAGGCACAGGCAGCACTCAGGGTGGCTGATGCATTCCCCATCAGCGGGAGCAGCCTGGTGATCGGCACTGGCCACTTCAGTGGGTGCTGTGTTGAGCCATCCCTTCCCCACATGTCAGGACCATGGGCAGAGAACACTACCAGGTTTCATCTTGGTTCCCCACCAGGGAACAGGTGACCCAGAGCCTGAACAGGTGACTCCTGTAGCCTGCAGGTGGCACCAGGACGGATGCACATGTGGCTTACAGAAGACCCAAGTAACTGAAATAGAGTGGCCGGGGCTTTGAAAACTAAATCGCATTTGGAACGACAGCCTACAAAGTAGGCCAGAACTTACATACAAAACAGGGACACCGTCTGCTGAAAGAAAGACTTTGTTTGAAATGTCCATTTTTATAATGGCTGGATAAAATACGCCCAGGATAAACTCAAATATAACTCATACTAGGAAGCAGGAAAACCACTAACTGGATGAAAAAAGAAAATCAACTGACCCCAATGAAGATCAATACTTTAAAGAAAATTATGAAATATCTGATGAGGATTAAAGCAGCTTTCATTTTAAAAACATCAGATAGAAATCATGAATGCAAAAACAAAATAATGGAAATTCAAAGCTTGCTGGGACATAGGGTAGAACAGTGGAATTGAGGACAGGCCCATAGAAAGCATTCAACAAATTTAACAACTTGGAAAAAATAGATCAATGTTTTATTCAACAACTTGGAAGAAATGGACCGATTCCTGTAAAACCTCAAATTACCCAAACCATAACAAGATGAAGTACATAACCTGAATAATCCCATCACTATTAAAGCAACTTGTATTTAAACTTTCCTTTAAACTTTTCCTAAATTTTGAACTTGTATTTAAAATTTCCTTGAACAAGCCTCCAGGGTAGGTGTTTGTACCAAAATTTTAAAAATAATTGACAACAGTTTTAGGATGCTTACCAACTCATTTTATGTAACTAATAGTACTCTGATATCAAAGCCAGATAAACATCCAGAAAAAAATGAGAATTACAGGTTGATATTTCTCATAAACATAGGCAGAACATTTCTTAATAAAATATTAGCAAGTTGGGGCTGGGGTGTAGTTCACTGATAGAACATCTGCCTATCACATGTGCAGCCACGGGTTCAACACCCAGCACATAAACAAACAGACAAGTAGATAGATAAATAATCAAGATGAATAAAGCATTACATAACAATAATTAGACCCATGTCTGTGTGAGGCTTATCTCATGTGTGGAAAGCTAGGCCTGTATTTGAAAATCATTCCATATAGTGTACCACGTCAACAGCCCAAATAGGGAATATTTTGTGATTATATAAATGGAAAACTGTCTTGGTGCTACAAAAACCTTCTTGTAACTCACAAATGAATTCAGCCAGATCAAAGAATCTAAGACCAACAGACCAAAATCAACTACTTTTCTGTATACTAAAAACGAACATTCTGAAACTAAGATTAAATAATACCATTTACACTGCTTAAAAATGAAATGTCTAGGTCTATACTAAATACCTAAATACACTAAATATGTACTATATATATTATATATATAATATATTTCTCCTAAAAACTACAAATATTGATGAAAGAACTCAAAGAAGACTTAAAGAATTGGAAGACTTAGATTCAGAATTTGGAACACTCAAACTAGTTAAAATATCAATTTTCCCTATATTGATAAACAGGTTTATTGCATTTCCTGTCAGTATCACAGTAAAATTTTTGTAGTCACAGACCAGCTTATTCTGAAAATTGTATGAAAAGGCAAAGGGAATGAAACAGCTAAGACCATTTTGATCAAGATGAAGTAGGAAATATCACTGTATCCAGTATTACAGTTTACTATATAGCTACAGCGATCCAGGCAATGTGTTACCAGTGGAGGGAGAGACACAACCATATACTCCAGTGCTGTAGGACAGCCTTTCCAATAAATGGTGCTAAAGTCATTGGCTACCCTTAGGCAAAGAACAGGAAGGGGAAGGGGGAGGGGGAGGAAGAGGTGGAGGTGCAGAGGAGGAGAGGAAGGAGGAAGTGGAAAAGTACAATGAGGAAGAGGAGGAGGAGGAGAGGGGAAAAAGAATCTCAAATTTGACATATAAAAATTATCTCAAAATAGGTAACAAACATAAAACATAAAACTATATAATATTTAGGGAAAAAAACCATGAAAATATCTTTGGGATCTAGGGCTACTAATGAATTCTTAGACCTGATAACAAAGCTATGATTCATACAAGGAAAGGCAGAAAAAAACCACATTGTTCTGGAACAGAACTTTAACAAGTTCATGAAAAGACAAGAGCATGAAAAGACAAATTAGAGGCAGGGAAAAGATGTTTGTCAACAATATGTAAAAGAAGGACTTGTATTTACAATACTTGAAGAACTCTCAGAACTGAAGTTAAAATCAAACAAATCAGGCAAAAGACATGATCAGCCATTCTGCAAATTAGGATGTATAGATGACAATTACATGAAAAGATGCTTGATGTCATTAGTCACTGGGGGTAATGCTTAATAAAAGCAAAAGTTACGGGCCGGGGATTTAGCTCAGTGGTTCCAGCACCTGCCTCTCAAGCACAAGGTCCTCAGTTCGATCCCCGACACCAAAAAAAAAAAAAAAGAGCAAAAGTTACTATCACTATACCATCAGAGTGGCTAAAAAATACTCAGCACTAAATGCTAGGAAGGATCCAGAGAAAAGGAATTCATTTGTTCACTGCTAGGAAAAATGTAAGGGGTGCAGCTGCTCTGAAAAAGAGCTTGGTGGTTTCTTCTAAAACTAAAATGTACTTGCCAATATCCGCACAATTGTGCTCTTGGGCTCTATCAGAGAAATAAAAAATGCCTATTCACATAAAAACTTGTATACCAATATTCATAGTAGTTTTATTCATACTAGTCCCAAACTGGAAACAGGAAGTCTTTCAAAAGGTAAAAGTGTAAATAAACTCTAGTACATCCACCACCTGGCCAAGAGCATACCTGCACAGTATATGGCCACAAAAAGTATCTAACTATTGATACACACTATCAGTGGAATTACATGGAGTGGAAGAAGTCAATCTCAAAAGCTGTATACATTGTATGATTCCATTTATATGACAGTTCTGAAACAACGTTATTAAAATGAACATATTAGTGACTGTCAGAGTTTAAGTACTGGGCCAGGGAAGCTCACCACATGGCTGATGGACAGTTCTGAGTCTGGAGTAAGCTGCAGCTATTCGTAACCACAAATGTGATATAACTGATGGGAGCAGCACACAAGTCCTTGCATAACTGGTGAAGTCTGAATTAGCTCTCAGTGGTTTCTACCACTGTCAACTTCCTGGTTTTGATACTGTACTTACACCTATGTAAGCTGTTAACAATGGGGAGGGCTCATGAGGAATGGTCAGAGCATACTGGTATATTCCCTTGTAATTGCTGTGAATTTCTAACTATTGCAAAATTCAAAGTTTTTAAAAGGTAATATTTGTACTCATTCCGCTATTCTATAGAAATAGATTTAATAGTATCAATATTATTTTTTAAAGTGTCATATGTTTAGTTGTAATGACAAGGAATAAATCATTCTTACACATAAAAGTAATTTAAGCAACCAGGAAATAAAGCAGGACGGAATTTCATGACCCTTACATGCATTCTACTTCATAGGTACAATAGATATTTACAGTACACAAAGGGAAGATACATAAATGACTAGTACAGGGGTAATATTCAATGTACATAACAGCTTTCATGGTCTGCACATCATCCAACTAGAATAGGTATTGGGACCAGTAAGAGTAGATGGCAGCCACAAACAAACCCAAAATTTGGTACTGACTCATTGCAATAGAATATCTATCCTGCATGATTTATTTTGAATAAACTGTATTGTTTCCTCCACAAAAGACTTGCATTCCTAAACTCTTGCTTTTTCTGAGTACTTGTGAGCCAAAAATATTAGAAAGGGTACTATGTTATTGGATGAAACAGAGCTCAAAGTGTTGCTATAGAAAACCATGACTCATATGGATAATTACAAGTTAGCTAAATAAAAATTAACTGCTTCTATTAAGATATTTGACATCTCTTCATTTTTATAATAACAGCTATCAGTAAGCAAACAAAATAATATTCAAATTTATTCACAGTATTTACAGATAAGTGTTCAATACTACTGTATAAATGAATTTTCACAATTTTGCAGTTTTAGTACTTGAACCAGTAATATTGTTCGAGTCTGTTTTTATGTTTTCTTCATGGTGGAAAAATTCTTCGGTAGTTTGCACACATAATCCTAGCAAATTCATCAGATTAGAAAAATCCACACTGTCTTAGTTATTTTTCTCATTGCTGAGACAAAATATCTGACACCCAAAGTTAGAGGAGGAAAGGTTTATTTAGCTCACAGTGTGTAGAGGTTTCAGTCTACAGTCAGCTGGCTCCAAGCAGGACACAGACAGACATCGCAGAGGAGAAATGGTTCATGGTGGGCAGAAGGCAGCAAAGCAACAAGGGACAACCACAGCCCTTTCTATCCCTCATATCTTATCCAGGCCACTTAGGGTGGGCAGCACTCACATCCTTGAGTGTCCTTGAGCCTAGCACTGTGCCAGGAATCAATTCCAGCACCACACTCTAGATCCAGCCACCTCTGGAAAAGCTCCACCTATGACCATGTGAGGATTTGGGGGACATTTACACACAGCCTTAGCAAATACTTAAATGTGGAACTAACTTGATCATATTAATTCTCAAGAAATTAAGATTAGTAACTATCAATTGGAATTTAATGAGAAAAAAGGCCAAAGCCCTGAATTAAGGAGGAACTAAGCACTCTAGAAACATAATCTGAAAATAAAAGTATGCATTTCTTCATATTTTAGTTTTATAAAACTCACTTAAAGCTAAACAGTGTTTCCTTCTATTTTTGAAGGCTCATCTCCTCTTACTATTATAAAACACGGCTTGTTCTGTCTTTGCTCATGTGTATTCTGGAGATTTTTTTTTAAAAGATAGATTAAGTAATAGTGTATGGCTTTAGTTAATGTCAGTTGAAATGTGTTCTCATGTGGAAAAATAGGTTAGGATTGTATGACTTTTTTTCTGTAGTTATATAAGAAAATTAACTTATAATTCACAGATACTAAATACAGAAGCAAAGCCACCCAGTCAGTTCATACAGATGCAATTATAACTTCATGAGCCATTTAACAGACTGGAAGGGGAACCCCTGATCTATTAATATCAAGCTGAAATTATCTAGTTGGATAGTTTTCGTCTCTGTGGACGTGTTCATTTCCATCTTTCCAAGACATCCAGGGATAGGTGAAAGCTCCTAAGGTTGGCCAACAATTCTGAATTTGCCCTCTTGTCCTCTAGGAGGGTCTATGGTTGGCTCAGAGGACTCCCTGAAGGAAGGGAAGTGTGCAGTTACTTAGAATAAATGGTGCAAAAAGATAGCACTTCCTGTAAGCAAACCAAATCTACATGAAATAGATATGATTCCTACTTTACAGATCAGAAAACCTAGGCTCCTAGAGATGAAACTCCTTGTTGAAGAGTCCACAGGTGTGGCTTTGAAACAGTTTTTCCTAGCTGCAAATCCTGTATGATTTCTTGTCCTCTTCATAAGTGTGGTATTTTGAATTTAATCATATTTCAAGGCTGCTCTCACCAGCCCAACTCAGTGGTTCTTGTGGGTGGGTCACTGAGGAATGCTTGTGATTGGGAATGTCTCAGGAGGAATCCCTTACCACAGACTCTGAGGGCACAGGTCAGATGGTGCTGCACACAATCCAACCAATTTTGCATCCAGATTATTTATGAGTTAATTGCTATTTCAAAGGCATTTTAAGTAAGGCTATACTGGCTTGCTAAACTGTACTCCCCCAAATTCTAATATTAGAATCAAGTAGTAGGTGGAGATGTTTTTCTGCCTTCTAGGCTGATGCTAGAACTCCAGAACTATGACAAATGCACAAAACACCATGACTTTCATATTTTCAACCACATTGCAAAAGAAGGAAGTGTGTTTTTAAGTTTAGTGGTTGTATCATCCCTCAAATCAAAAGGCAAAATGAGTGCTTTCCTGCGAGAAGCTCATCTGACATACATATGATTGAAGCCATCTTTATTCTCTTTAACTCCATGATACCAAGGGGGAAATATCTGTTAGTGTTTTCTCTAGCCCAGGATAATTTAAATCAGGTGGTATCCCCTCCCATCTTTCTTTCACTTGGTTTCCTCTTAAAATTTCACAAAATTATGCACCTATGTAAACAGCTTTGAAGACTCACACATTTACAGATCCATACCTATATCCTCCCCTCTACACACAACTATATACATTCATACATCGTATGCACACAGGTACAACTAGTGACAACCTTGTGGAATTAACATAGAAATTTTGATAATAATTTATGATATACAACTTAGCAAGGTCTAAGACATACACTTTAAAAATTACTGCACTAAAGTTTCTATTCCAGGTAGGATGGAGTCAATAGTCTGAAACCCATGAGAAATCAGAAAATCTAGGTAAAATATTATAAAATAAGCAGTTTAAAGGATCAGAGAATCACTGAAGCAACAAGATCTAGAAGCTCTAAGATTCTGAAGGGAAGAGAACCCTGGAGAGGTCCAGGAAGGAATTCTGCAGCTGCTTTGTGGATTTAGGGCTCTTAGAATGCGGAGTCCAGACTTGGCCTGAGAAGGGGCCACTTCTGGAGGCCAGAAGAACGAGCAGAGAGCTGAATCTTGAAAGATTCTAGTAACAAAATATAAACTTGAGATCTCAAGCACTTGCCAATTATCCTCTGACATTTGTCAAGTTCTGAAGCAGCAGGATCTACAGGCAAAGAATGCTAAGCTAAGAACTCCCTCAAAGCACCCTAGATTTCCGGTAATTCTACAATCCCCAAAAGAACAATATTTAAAAATATTAGTGTTGGAGACCCACCAGGGGAAAGACCTCACATGAACATACTGAGCTAGAGTTTGCCCTGTAGGTCAAATCCAGCCTCCTCTATTTTTGTTTTGTCCATAAGTCAAAAGTTTATACACTTTTAAATGGTTGAGAAAAAACCCCCAAAGGTCATTTTGTTATGTGAACATATATCAAGTTAAATTTCTGTGTCCATACATAGAAGTTTATTGGAACACATCCATGACCCTTCTAGACTGACTTAGGCTGTTTTTGCACCATGAGTCATTACAAAGAGAAGAGGTGACCTGGAAACCCTAAAGTATTTATTACCTTGCCCTCTGCAGATAATGTTTGGCAACTTACACAGGGCCTTTGCTTGAAATCCCTGGCAGGTGAAGGCCCTTGAGAACAGAAGCAAATCAATTCTCTGTTGGGTCTTACCAGAGTTCAACCCAGCCTCCCATGGGCTCAGTTTAGATGGGATGGAGACAATCAGCTTTCAGCCTATCTATCTGCCCTGGAAGGACAAGTCTTTGCTAGAGGAAGCGATCATCATCTGGAACAGCACAGTTTTTTAATACATGTTTTTCACATATTCCAGCATTCAGATAATTTGTGCCCTGACAGTGGGTCTGAGCTTATATGTAATACAGAGTGGCAGGGCTCCACAATGAGCCATTCCTACCCAGGATCTTAAACAAGCAATTGCAAGCCATGTTCTTGAAAGCAAAGGAAAATAATACATAGGTAACAATATTACCTTAAACCACTTTTTTTGGCAAGAAAACTTAAGTGTGTTCAGAAAAATAGCATTATTCCATTGCGAGAGCCTACTGTGCAACATTGCATTAATATATGGAATAAAGCCTATGAGTTATATTTATTTTGTAGAAAATGAAACAAATAGTAATTGGCCAGTTGTAAATCATGATGGACTATTTTCTAGGACTCAGTTTTCAGGGGACTGGCATCCTTCTCGCTCTACCATGCTGAGAAGACTGAAAAACGCAGATATGCAGAAAACTGGTAGCACTGAAATATTATAATTATGCAATATGTTATGCCTGTATCTCTCCCAGGATTTTAAAATTTGACTTTAATAGAGATTTTGTAAAATGGAAAGAACAATTCAAAGAAGCAAGCCAGCTGAGAAGTTCACTATGTCACAGAACTATAAAATTGTTAAAATCGTTTTAATAAGGATACACTAAGATTTTACATCTGTAGTATAAGTAAATTATTACTCACAGATATAAAGGAGCAGGTCATTTTAATTTACAACCTACCACAATTTCCAACACATGACTTACTGGTGTCAAGGAGATGCAACCTAATTGTGCCCCAAAGTCCAGCTCATATGACAGTTTTTTTGTTTTTTTGTTTTGGTACTGGGGATCGAACTCAGGTCCTTGCGCTTGCACAGCAGGCGGTGGAACCACTGAGCTAAATCCCTGGCCATCATATGACAGTTTTATAGCACTCAATCACATACAGTTATACTGTTACACAGAAGGACACAGATGTAGTAGCTCTACATATATAATTAAATATATGTATCAACTTTTATGCATTAATGTACATAAAAATTGCCATTTAACAAATTTTAACTCGGTATCATACCTAGCCTGTGAACAGTTGCCTAATAACAGAAAAGCGCAGCATTATTTTAGAAAGCCAGGATTACTGTTAAAATGAAAGGACTTTTAAAATTAGAGATATTTTAAAAATTGACTTTTAAAAAACTTTTAAAAAAGTTTAAACATCCTCTGTTGCTTTTGTCACCTTTAAGAGCTCCTCAATGATAGATGCCTCTGAACAAAATCTGATCAGATAAAGGCTGTGAATGTGGCCAAATAATATATCACAGGAGAGTGTGCTATTTATCATTCTAACTAAATTATAAGTGCAAAGTTAAACTCAATATTTTAAAAAATTACACGTATCATCAGTTACAGACTTCACCTATATAAATTTACTCATTTACAAACAAGACTTACACTCCTCCAGCCCTCTAAATTATTTAAAAATGTTTTTCACATGTGTGAAAGCAGCTCATTTTTAAGCAAGTCTGTATATTTATACTGAGAACTGGAAAACAGTAAGGGTAATCTAAGACATTTGTGCAATTATTTTATTTAAATGTTTGATTACAGAAAAAAATATATATCTTTCCAGTACTGGTTCCTTAGTAACTGGCAGAATGCTATGTCTTTGAACACAAAACTAGAGATTATTTATAGTTCCGCATCAGAGTTGTTCTATGCATCCTATTTTCCTCCAGCTAAAAGACCAGCATCCTCAGAGAGACATATTGCAAACAAAAGTCCTTAGTAGGTGGTGGAAAGTCAGGCCAGGAGTCAAAAAGAACCAACAGAGATGACAGTGATGTGACATTCAGCAGATTCCCCTCAGGGAGAAACAGCAAACCCACATGGCCCCACTGAAACGCCGACTTATTTCTCCCTCCTAGCTGAGCCTTACATATTACATTTCCGGAATTGCTTCAACTAGATTATTGCTTCTTTAGGCGAGACCCTCTTTTAGGAAACACAGACATTCTCCAAGCGCATCGCTGAAACACCACAAAGACTTAGTGACCTACCATTCTCCTTGCACTCTTCTGGAGGTTTAGCCTTTTTCGCAAGACGTGGATCCAGCCACGAGGTGGTCTTTGTGTTGTGGCTGAAAAGAAAAGAGATCACTCTGAAGAGACACATACTGAAAGGATTCAAGTTCATTCCTTAAGGAAAAACAAGCGGGGTTAGTCCAACAAAACTGCAATCGATACACTTAATTTGCTTACTGGTTCTGAGTAGCCCTCAAGGAGGTGTAAGAGTAACTGTGCGCGGCAGCTGTAAATTTGGCAACCTCAGCTCCCTGTCCTCAAAGCAGCTATTTTTATTAAAATCAACTAGAATGTTGCCAAGTTCACCTCATTGAAAATGCAGAGCTCATCCAGAGCAAAAGGAATTTATTACAAATACAGGATTCTCCAGTTGGAAGAGCACAGTCCACAGACTCTGATACTGTTTTCTCAGTTTTGCAAAAGCATTATTTTCATCGGCAACCTGCCCTTTTCGTAAACAATTGTTCTGTTAACTACAGAGCTGGCAGAGGCAGTACAAGAGGGATGCAAGTTACAGCGTGTTCTTGGGATTCCTACATTTGCTCAAAAAGTGATTAATAGCAATTCCATTAACTCACATGAAGCTATCTTCCTCTCCAGTATTTTCAACCCAGCTAGGAAGGTAGAAGATGAAAATGTCTGCCTTCTGATGTTGCTGGAGTGGAATTTCCAGGAATTAGTATAAAACTCATTGACATTTTCATTCCGGAAAAAGAAGTTTGCTTGTGACTCTTTTGGCAGATATCTAACACGGAAAAGAGAGAGACGTTCGCAGGGGAGAGACATTCCTGTGTCTAAAGTGGTGCCCGCATCACCTGCCTTGGAATCACCTGGAGGGCTCGTTAGCAAAGCATTCTAGGTCCTTACAGACAACCAGAGCAGGATCTAAGGCAAGGTGGTCAGGCCTCCGTCATTGGCCAGAAATACAGGTGCACATTATAATGTTACAATGCAAGCGCCACTTAATGGCTCAAGGACTCAATGGGGGTAAAACATTTGCTGTGCAGTTTTATCAAGGGATCTCCTCCCCTCATGGACAAATCACCAAGAATGTAGGAACTTTTGAGAGCTTCAGGAAAAGAATGTGCAAAGTTACACATATGGGAAAGTGTGAGGTTTATGTAGGGACATGGAAAGGAAGAGCATTAACAGTGAACTCACAGAAACTGAGTTCTATCCCAAGGAAGGGAATCTCAAGGCAGAACGGAGTGAGGGTGGAGCAAGATGGGTTGTGGAAAGCTACGCCCCAGATACAGCTCTGAAGATCATTCCATCTGCCCACTCGTGGTCATTGCTGATTGGAGAGCTAAGACCTTAAGAACTGTGGGTTTTGACATTTCTGCTCCTCAAGAATATTCCTTTTATTTTTGGCCTCCAGGTGGGATAAAGAGAAAATACTCCCGGCACTCTCCTCACCTTTACAAACTCCTCAGTGACTGATGCCTCTGATTAGGGCTCTCATGATTTGATTAGATAAAGTCAGTGAATCTGACCAGATACTAAATTATCAGGACAGCATGCTAGCTTTTCACCACTTATCCGACCTGTACAAAGCCTGATGGTGCTTCATTATCAAGTTTCAGGAGCATATAAAGTATTACAGACACTTTCTCTGCTTTGAGCTTCATTGATATATCAATACGATCCAGTCTTTTTCTCTGAAGACTTGATTCTGACCATGCTAGATATGAGGAGAGGAGCCCTGGCTTCAGTATTTGCTGCTCTCATCTTTTTAAAAAGCTCTTAAAATGCTCTTATAAACATGCCTCTGTACAGTGTGTGTGTGTGTGTGTGTGTGTGTGTGTGTGTATTTCGATGCTCATGCTTCTATGAGGTACAGGAAAAAGTTGGAAGCCAGGCAAGGAAAATAAATTTCCCTTCTTTTTGACCACATCCAGGTTCTTCCAAACCCTTTTCCCGTTTTGGAGAAAAGTCATTTCCGGGTCTTTTAGACATATTCAGAAAAGCAAATACACCTATGGATAAGTATTAAGCAACCATTAGTAAGCCACTACAGGGAGTCAAATTACCATTTCTATGCCCTCCGCCTTGGGTCTCAAATACTGGCTAATTTAGTAGAAAGAACTATGAGCTTCCTAGCTTTTCTGGGTTTATATAAAGCATTTTATTATAGGAGGATTTTTTTTTAGGTTGAACTAGCATTAACAGTGTGTCACTTTAATACATTTTGACAGATTGAGTCTCTCAGAGTTAGCAGCATTTTTAGCTCTTCTTCAGAAATGATTCTGAAAGAAATGTGGGTTGTGGTTACCTCCAGTAATTGTCTTCAACATCACATGAAGATACAGCCCAGTATTTTTCAATAGTGGCTCTCATCAGCCTTGTAATTTCAATGTTCCTCCAAGATGCCTCACAAAGGGGATATTTTTAATGCATTTTGGAGGCAAGAGACCAAATAGCTTGTGCAGTTGATTTCAATTATATACTTTTGAACCTTAATAATTCCATTTGAAAACAGGATTAAACACTGGGCAGGAAACTGCACAAAATGGAATCATTGAGAGTCTTTTCACAATTTGCATACTACCTTTCCTCAAATGTGGAGGTGATCGCCTCTCACTTTCCTAGCGAGGCCTTATGAGTGGCATCAGTTTCCTTGATCTGTCCACGCTGTGTGTCACACAAAGGCAAGAAAAGAAAATGCTACTACTCTATAATCTTAGCCTGCAATATTAGTTTCTTTACCCAAGATACGTACACATATATGGGCCATGTTTGCACATGCTTATTCTAGCTGGGGGAATGGAACACACATTTCCTAGGACCTCTGAATCAACCCAGCTAGGAAAGTAGAAGATGAAAATGTCTGCCTTCTGATGTTTCTGGAATGGAATTTCCAGGAATTAGTATAAAACTCATTGACATCATATACTGCTTTTCATATTTCTACGAATAAAGCTAATGTAATGATCATGAAGAGTGGGAGATCAAGTAGAAAAAAGTCAGTAGCTATTTAGGTTCAATGTCATATTAAAAATCTGGATGAAACATCTAAAAACAGAAAAGGTTTATCTATGGGTGTATCCAAAACTCTTCTGACATATTGAGTCTATCCAGAACAAGCCAGGCCTGAAATATCACTCAACTCTGCAATTCTATTTAAATTCCTATCAGGGTGGCCATGAAGAGATGCACTAGGCTGACCCTAGTGAATCAGATATTTCTATAAACTTTGTAAGCTTAACCTTTGCCAAACTGACAAAGGCGGCACGTTAAATACTAGCATCTTATCTTCTGAGAAAACCTTCTCACATAGAGAATGTGTCACTTCAACAGGAAAAGCTACGAGAGCACAGGGTACCCCACTGCACAGTCACTCTGTCTACACTCAGGAAAACGTCGGCACCACCTCCCCTCCTGCCAATAGGCCTTGTGGCTAACTAAGCACTCTGAACTCCACTGTACAGACGGAGAAGCAGGCTGGGTGGAGCTGGGTAACTTGTCCGAAGTTACACAGCTAGAACAGGAATGTTCCAGTGTGGACCTGGCTCTAACTGAATCCCAAACTGGGGCTTTACAGTCTGAAACCAGAGGCCAAGTGAACCTAACACAGCTTCTGACATGGAGCTGCTTTATTCCTTCACCTTCGGGGGCTAACCAAGATCGAACCCAAACTCCAGCCACTCATTTGGAAAGAAAACTACCTACCATTTGAGGGCGAGAATCCCTACTTTAATTCCTTTGGAAGTGTTGAGTGCCTTGTGCTTAGTAGGTATTGTCTTAAATTGCATGTTCATAGTAATGAAAGAGAACACTAAGGAACATTAAGGAAATGTTTTTCCTTAACTTAAATTCTCTGCTCAAGTCATTTCCAAGCCAGATTTTATTCATACAAAACTGAGCATTTTTCCAGAATAAAGCCCTTATTAAACATTGACTTATATCATCTATAGCTGAATATTAAGTCTTAAAAGCTGTTCTCAGTGGGTAGAATACTAGGAACAAAACAAAATTTTCTTAGTGTTCATGCCACAGCTCTCTCCTCCATTCCATTTTACCCCATTCATTTTGATTTCCAAGTCAGGCTACCAAACCCTTTTCTGTTTCTTAGGTACAATAACTGGGTCCTCAAGAATGACCCACTTCAAACCCCATTTTAAGGCATCTTCTCCCTTTTCTTTTCTTTGTGCTTCCTTTTTCTTCTTTCCCTCCTTCATGTTGCTTCTTGGGCTGAACGTTTCCACTACTGCATGAATACTAAAGTGTCATCATTTAACAGCTAAAATTTAGTAAAAGAAGACATTTTTATTACTAAACTCTGCTTTCCTTTTCTCATTTTCTTTAAAAATAGTAACAGATTTTGGAGTAAATAGTTATTCAAAATGTGCGTGAATATTGACTTGTCAGTAGTAGTATTTATATAGGTTCAGAAACATAAATGGAGATTGTTGACTATATTCTATGAATTTTTAAGCAAACATTATTTTAAAGGTATATAAATTAATTACATTTTATGTTGTCTTAAATTAATCTTCAGTGATTTTATATTTCCCAAAGCCTATATCTACTTTCTGTATTATTTAAAAAAGAAGTCTTAAAAGCAATGAGAGCGTATATGTAAGCATTGCTTAGCAGTGCCAACTTGATCCTCCAACTTTATTAAATGTTTCACTATATTTCCTGATAACATACAACTAATCCACAGATAAAGTTACTGTCAGTAGTATGTTAAATATTGCTTCATAAGTAATATTGCTACAAATTTTCTTAACATATGAGTATGGGAGTCTGCTATCACATTTCATTTCTTGGGCTAGGAAATATTTTTAAAGTAAGTTTTATTATAAATGTTGTTTTGGATATTGTGGGTATATGTTTCACAGTATTTCCTCTAAAACACTTATTTTCTGTCTGGGGGATTACAAGAAAAAAAAAATAGAAACACAGAATATAGCTACTGTTGTGATATGCATTACAGAAAATACACTGAGACTAGATTTTGGGACTAGTGGGAATATGCCAGGTCTTGAATGAGAAACCCTTTTCTTTGGTGTTCCTACATACCACACACGCACACACACACACACACCCCACCACCACCACCACCACAAACTGATTTTATATTTCTCCACAACAAATTTCTAAAGCATTTTGTCTTCTCTGCAACAAGTGGCAAGTTTTATATTTGTTGGAAATAGTAATTGGTGACTTATGCAAAACCTAAGGGAATATAGAAACAGCAGCACAAGAAGCAAGCAGACTTATTGTGTGTGTGTTTGTAGTTCAAAAGCAAATTCATCCTTGAGAAAGACTTGGAGACTACATACAGACAGGACATTTTTTAACAGATGTGATTCCCAGTTTTAAAAGCCTGTCTTTAAAAATCGATTATTGCAGATGACATAGTGTTCGCTGCCCTTCAGGAGGATGGTAGTAAACACATAGGTTCTTGTTGTCATTTTCGTTTTTGCCAAAGCAATAGCAGTCTCTTTTGTGTCACTAACTAAACTGACTCCCAAACAAAGAAGTAATTTAATGGGATTCTCAAAGCACGTTCATCCAGATTAAGCCCATGGCAGCTCTTCTTTATGAAACATGTAGATTCTGGAAGAGTGAATTTTTGACCAAGAAACTTATTAAACAAATACCATTTGTAATACAGACATTTACTTTGGCCAATATTTGTTTATAAACTGGAGGAAGTTTGGGATAATAGGGATAGCTCTGTAGTGTGATCTTGGGATGTAATTTGTCCAAGGGCACTTCAGAGCTTCACCCGTGAAATGGAGAAAACTCAAGAACTTTGTGGGACGGTTATCACATACCATGCACAAAGTAGATACGGTAGTAAACTGGTCAAGGACAAGGACCCTGGAAACAGAACACATCCCATGAAAATATGAGCCCTGTCAGTTTGTCGACTGCTGTATTCTCAGAATTTAAAATGGTTCCCAGCATGTGGTAGGTGTCTGACAAACACTTACTGAATAAATAGGATCAAAGAATCTTGGCTGTTATAGGACTTCTCAGCACAAAGTAATTTACTTCTCTAGGCCTGAGTTTCATAAAATAAGGATTAAGAGTGTTAATGCTTAACATATTAGCTGTTTTTGTTAAGGTAATCTGAACACACTGACTAATGTAGGCACTCTGTATTTGATGGCTCATTTACATTTACATTTCCCTCATTTACATGGATAATTAATATTCTGCCTATTTTAAAAGCTAATATTAATGAAGGTGATGGTATAAGTCAAAGAAATGACTGGTTTCTCACAATACTATGCATTTAAAAGTCTTATTAAAATTCCTAAACAGTAAAATTCCTATTACTATTTTAAAGCATGTTTGGAAAAGTGCATTCACTTGCAATTTAAAATTACGTTCTTTAAAAGTACTTTATCACCTATTCACCTTTCCCATTAAATATCATCCTAAATGATGAAAGAAATCTGCTTTTATTATTTGTCAGAAGAAGGGGCTGGGGATTTAGCTCAGTAGTTCCACAGCCTGCCTTGCAAGCACAATGTCCCGAGTTCGATCCCTGGTACCAAAAGATAAAACAACAACAACAACAAAAAAACCCTCAGAAGAAGCAGCATAAACACTGGGAAACACTGGGAAACACAGCTCGCCACTAATTCATCTCCGTTGACAAAACAGAAAAAACAGAAACTCATCTTTTAAATGTAAAACCTCTAGGGCCAGGGATTTAGCTCAGTGGTTCCTCCGCACCCCCAGGTACAAAAAAACAAACAAAAAAACCCCATAAATATACATAAATGTAAAACCGCTGAAGGGCTGAGGCACACAAATCATTTTGTACTATCACATAAATTAGTATATACTTCAAAACGTTATTGTGTAGAAAAGAAAGGGTTGTTTCCCCAGTTCAAAACCCATGTTTATATGTACCTTTTAAAAATATGCATTTAAATGATTCAGTGCTCCATGAAGCTCTTTTTGGTTCAGATATAAATTTATTTATATAAACTTTACAAATAGAAGACTCTCTCCCTTCTTTCTCTTCTTCTCTTTTACGATGATCTTCATTTCACAGTTCAGCCAAGTTTACCCAGGAGGCCCCCGCGGGGTGGGGGTGGGGCGGCCCGGAGCCGGGGCGGGGCTGTCTCACTCAGGGCTCCGGGTGATCCGGTGATCAAATCCCACAGCTTCCTACCCGGGAAGACTCGCTGCTGTGCTAGCTCTTTTCCCTCACGCACCCCATTTCTCTTGTCTTACTTTCTCCTTTGTCTGTCTGATCTTCCTCTTCCTCTGCTATTCTTGATTCAAAAGATTTAAATAAGCCAAGTGTCGTGGCCCATGTCTATGATCCCAGCAATCAGGGAGGCTGAGGCAGGACAGGACCACAAGTTTAAACTCTTGCTGGGCAGCTTTAGGAAGATCAAAAAAGGCACATAGTCACAGTACACAAATTTAAATAAATGTTTGGATTTATTTTTTAAAATTTATTTCATTTATTAAATAATTCCTTTTTAATTGACAAAAGTTTAGTCTTGTATTCATAGAAATTACTGAGAGTCTATGTATTCATTATGTATGTATCCATGGATGTATATTTTTGAGACAGGGTCCTGCTATGTAGCCCAGGCTGGCCTTGAACTGTTGGTGATCCTCCTGCCTCAGCCTTCCAAGTGCTGGGATTACAGATGTGCACCATGATGCCCCAGAGTCAGTTTTCAATGTTCTCATGACATACACAAAACCTGGTAAACACACAAGGTCATGCATGTGTTAGCCATCACGCATCTTGCTTTGCCTTACCCAGACTTCACTTCACAGCAGGGCTCTGTTCCCAAGAAGGCCCTCAGTGCCAACCCTGTCCCCTGCTGCAGATCTGTCCCCAAGGGACTGTGACGGGACAAAGAATCCCCGGTGACACCAGAGGCAGCAGTGGGGGACCGGATGCACTCCCTGCTCTGTGACCCCGAGGGAGCGCGAGCTTCTAAAACACCCTCTCATCGGGAGGAAGGGTGGGCCTGTTCTCCCTGCCCTGAGAGGCCTCTGCCTGGCTCTGCTTCCCAGCTCAGCCAGCCCTGCCTGCCCCCCAGGCCTCCTCCTCCGCAGGCACACACCAGCCTCTCGGCATCAGCTCTGTCCTGCAAACAAAATCATCTCCGCTTCCTCTTATTTTCCACCTCCACCTACCGCTGCTCCTGATATTGCCCATCAATCCTTCTCTCCAGCATTAGGAAGGAGATTAAAAAACAGGACAAAAAATAAACAAAAACAGTAAATCTTGCTAATCGTTTGGTCGCCTTTCAAAGGCACTAATGATGGAGTAAGGAGAAAACCGAGCAGTTACTTCCCAGGGTTTCCCCCTTCTCTGCCGGTCGGTCGGTCCACACCTCACAGGCCTGCCCGCGACCTCTGCCCAGTCCTTCCCTCCACTCTGCACCCGCCTTTCTCCTCCTCTGGAGTCTGCTCCGTCTCTCCTTCTCTGCAGAGTGAGTGTCCCACGATTCGGAGATTGCTCGCTAACGGTTCCTGGCTTTTCCTTTCTCTTCCCCAAGTTGATGATCAGGTTGAGAGTAGAAGCAAAATCTAATGCACTCTGAACGCCATCCCCGACTGCCTAGGAGGGCACAGCCATTGTGCCAGATGCCCTCAAGCCTGCCCTAGTGTTTACTAAATACACAAAGCACAATTTCTATCTTCCAAAGTCCCTTTTCCTCACAGCCCTAAAACCTGACACAGATGGGAAAGTTCATCTTACAATCCCAGAGGAAGTTTTTACCACTGGGTCTAGAAGCGATTATAGGGGAAACTGTTGCCTAATCAATTTATCCTGGCTTCTCTTTATTTCCACATAATCTCACTCTTTGCTGTGTGCTTAGTTATTATGTAATACATGAAATGTGTTTATCATCAGTTTTCTGGCTTTCAACATTAGTTGTTCTGAGTGCCATGTCTGACCTCACAGCTAGAATTTGTACTTTTACTTCTCCTCTGCTGCACTTATTAATATCAAAATTAGGTCTTTACATACAAATGTATCAGTACCATTCTAGTTAGCCATTTTTTTAAATAAAAACCTATATAATTTCCTCTTTTCCAGTTATTTCATGGAAGCCGTCTCTGTGTTGTCAGCTACCGTAATACAAGGTCACACAAAAGGTTCCATTCTTCTTGTAAACACAGAGTACCTGCGGGAAGGTGCTAGGGGTGCACTCTCTGCCAAACGCTCCCCTTTCCACCACACTGGCGCCCAGCAGCGCCAAATAATCACCTGATTCCCCGTTCCCATGGCCACACGTACCGAAGGCCCTGTTTCACGTGAGAATTAGATGTTAGTATGTGGTGACATTTCAATTTCACAACTGAGTTGTGCCTGTGGAGATCTAAGGCATGAATCACTCCAGGCTGGGGAAGGGAATCCAGTTTTAATATTTTTGTCGAGTACTCAGCATTTATATATTTTTATCTACTGCCGACACTAAGAACTTCAGTTTCTATTATTATTTTTCCCCCATGAGGTCCATATAAACAAGAGGCTGAGAGTACTGTATGGGCTTATAATATTTCTAGATCTCATGGCTTGTAGCAAATGTGTTGCTTGTCTTAATCACATCCACAATTAAATTCTGGGCCAAGACCTTCAACTTTGCAGTCCCTTATAAAAGCTGTCCCAATACATGGAACAGGAGGGCATTTACTGTCTACGAAACTTATTTATATACCCCAAAATTCCAAGAGAAGACTTTGAGGGCTCCAAACATATACTACAGGTAATATTTGAGGAGATGGGAATGCTAATTGTGCTGATTTATTACACACTGTATACATGGCTCCAATTATAATGCTGTGCCCCATACAATATGTATAATTTTGTCAATTAAAAAATTTTAAAGTTGTCCTATTGTTAAAAATAAAAGGAAAGCTGAACATTATTATTAGTAGAACTTATGAAGAATAGTATTTTAGAAGAAACATCTAAAGGAAAAAAGAGATTAGGTTGAGCATTACCAAGTAGTTTAGGATTCACATTTCAGCTTCTTTGGCAAGTGGGATTTAGTAAAGGGAAATGGGATGAACTATAGAAAATAATTCATTTTATTAACACCTGACCTCAGTATGAATGCATAAAACTTTATTTTGTGACCAGCAAGCATTTTGCTTTAAATAGCTATATCCTGGTAAGGACCTGATGGTGAGCGTGGGCATTTCCAGTAGGAAAAAAATCTCAGTTGAGCTGCATGGGATCCCTGAAAGGGGGGAGACCGGGAATTTTCCTATAAAATCTGGACTATTACCAATTTAACAATAACATCAAAAGGAGGTTTGCCTTCTGACTCATGACCACTCCAGGTTTTACAGTATAACTGTTTAATTCATTCTGAGCTACACGACTGCAGGGTAGGAGACCTGACGGTGTTAAAGTACTAACCCACATTCTCTCACAAGAAGGAAACCGTTAGCAGAAACAATGAAATCGCTTTTCTTCTGACCTCATCCCCACTGGCTACGCCATTTATCTATGATCTTGGCAATGTTCAAAGAACTGTCTGAGACTCACTCAATGAAGTAGACTTCGCCCTTCTCTGTGTAGGCCATCTCCCAGTTGTCAGGCAAAGGGTCCACGTCCTCGTTCTCCTCAGGCTTGCTGGGCTTGGCCTCCTCCATGGGCTCCTTCACTGCTTCGGGCTGGCTGTACCCTGGGGCCGGGTAAGGCTGGGAGGGTGTCTCACCTTGGGCTCCTGCGCTCTTGTCTTCCTGTTCACTCGATTCTGTAGGGACAACAGCCGGGTCAGTCACTCTGCCCCCAACAATGGCCCCTCCAGATGGTCACATCCATGCCTCCAATGTGTGAACGTGCCCTTGCGTGGCAGAAGAGGTTTGCAGATGTGGTTAAATTAAGGACCCCAGGGGGTGGCAGGTTAGTTTTGGTAATCTAGGGGGGGGTCCCTGGAATCACACAGGTCTCCGTAGGTAGTAGAGGCAGGCCGAAAAGGAGGAAGAAAAGAAGACTATAAAGAGGAAGAAAAGGTGGCTGTAAAGAGTAGCCAAGGAAAGTGGCTTGCTTTGAAGACAGAAAAATGGGACCACAAGCCAAGGGCATGGTGGCCTCTTTGTGCTGGAGAAGATGAGGAAATGTCCCTGCCCTGGAGGCCGCAGCAAGGGGCACTGCACTGCTAACGTTTTCATTTAGGGACATGGAAACCAGTGGAGCTGCCGTGCAATCCAACTGCTCTGCTTTAAGCCATCACATTTGGGGGCATTTGTTACAGAAAACTAACAAAACACAACAAAAACAAAAACAGACATATACCTTATCAAGTGTGAGGGACAGACCCATGAATCCAAGCACACTGAATATGAGCTCCTGAGCAATTAAAAAGAACACGAGGAAGAAATAACCCACCAAGAACATTGAAGAATTATTCTGACCATGTCATGACAACTTGGCTGATACAGAACTCAAAACAGGAGGAGAAGAGGAGAAAATAAAAAATAAGAAGAGATAAATCCTGCATAATATAGTTAAATGGAGTATGATTACACTTCTTGAAATGTATAATATGTAGTAAAGGCAGGTTTCTGAAAGAGAAGAAAAATATATGAGAAACCTAATGACAGCATGGGTTCTACACCTTTATTTAGGAGAGTTCAGGTTCTGAAGGTTAGAGAAAAGGTGGAGAAATAAAGACATTTTAAAGGCAGTAGGAGATATGTCAGCGTGAGTGAGAGCGAGTGAATGAAATAATTTCCAGGTTACTTTTTCCCAGGATGGGCTTATTGGCCAAACATTGTGGTCTAAGTGTAGGCTTAATTATGTAATAGATAAATTTTTGAAATATTCCTGAATGTGTATTTTCTCTGAGCTATTTATGGCTTTCTTCTTCCATTTAGCTTTTCTGATAGTAAGAACAGATCATGAGTCTTACTTATCAGGGAAGAGTGAAACAGGCACTATTTAGAAAAAGAAATGGCTGGAGAGTAAATGAGAAAAACCACACACTGTAGAAGTCCCTACAAGGGGCCAGTCTAGCCCGGAAACAGAAGGACAGCACTGCTGTACTGAGATTCTGGGAGGCTAAGATAACGGTGGGGAAGAGAAGACATCTTCTTGGAAACCTGAAATTCTGCAATTGCTTGAGAATAATCAACTTATTAAAATAAAAAGTACATATTCAAAGGCACATATACTTTGACTCAGTTTTGCCACTTTGAAATCTAGAAAATCTGAAACTCTAGAAATAAATGCATTACTGCATAAAGGTACCTGTACCCTAACATCCACGGCAGTATTGTTTGTAGCAAACCCCGGAAACAATATGAGAGCCTCTCAATAAGAATATGATTAAATTGTGTTTATCATTACCGTAGAAAACTATGTAGTTTAAGAACAATGAGTTAGAGCTATATGTACTGAAATGATGCTTACTAGTAGTATTTGAAGAGTAATCCAATATTATCGATGTACAGCAGATTGTCAGCTGATTACCTGAGAGCAGGAAATTTGGACTGCAATGGGAGTTTTCTTTACATGATTTTGCATCTACTGGCTACTTATCATTTTTATAACTTCAAGAATTAATAAAGACAAATGAGTGACCAAAAGCAGTGTCAGCTTTGTCTCAGTATCAATTGCTTGGGCATCACACATCATGGCAGGGGATATTAAATTATCTATTAGGAATCAGGAAACACAAGCAGGCCCTGTAAGCTTTCACTGCTTTGCCCTTAAAAAGTGGGAATTAGAAGAATAATATGGCCTTTAGAGTACAGACTCTCAGCTAATTCCTTGTAGATATTTTGAACTTGACAAGTTGTGCAGGCAAGAGGCATGGTCTCTCTTCCCCACACCATATCATGTTTCTACCGCTGCATGCAACGCACCAAGCTTCACACTGCACTGTGTGGAGATCAGATGGGAAGAGTGAGGCCCTCACTGGCCTCCTCAGTGAGCACTGAGGAGAAAGAGGGTGAGCAAGCATGCTAACAAGCTTCAGGGAAAGTAGAAACACCGGAGGGTAAGCTGTTTACCTGGAGGAGTGCCGAGGAGGGAGGGAGACAGGTGAGTCCTGTGAACTCCAACTGCTCGTGCCTGGGTCCCAGTGAATAAAGCCAAGGTGCACCAGTCTTTTGGGGCTAAACTTGCAAGTCATGCTCTGAACATGTTCATTTATTCAGTATTTGCTTAATCAATGTGTATTGAGTGCTCCCTCCCTACCAGACACTGAAGACACAAGAGTGAACAAGAGAAGTGTGATTTTCACTTTGGTGGAACTAAAAATATGTCACATGTGGCCTGCCTACAACTTTAAGTGTGATGATAGCTACTAAAAGAGAAAGAGGGGACTTTACACATAGGCATTCACCTAACACTGTATCATATAAAAGTCATGCAAAATTTCTTATCTAGTGTTGCCACCAAGTCTAAGACTTCTTTCAGACGAAGTAAGGGAGCGACAGATAAACCAAGGATGGATTACGCAGGGCCTTACTGATAGCGACTTGGATTAGGACTGCATCCTCAGAGCAGTGAGAAGGTATTTACAAGTCTTAGGCAAGAGAAAGACAGCACCATATTTTCATTCTCTACAAAGACCCTGTGACTATTCTGAGGATGCAAGGTTGGCAAGAATAGCTGTTTCCAGACCATCTCAGCCATTTCTATGCTGCAGACAAGAGATGCTGTTGGCACGGGGATGGGAAAAATGGATCTGCAAAATATTTAGAGTGTAGACTTCTGTCTAGTTTCAAAAACGAGACAAGTAAGGAAAAAGGAAAAGCTGTGGTGACCTGGTGGGTGACAGGGCAATTCACGGACACAGGGAACGTGGGAGGAGGAGGAGGAGGACTCTGTTGAGGGCAGACCTGTGCAGAGTCTGGGCACACCGAGCCAGAGGCCCTGTGTGGAGATGCCAAGTGAGAGGGCATCTGCATGAAGACCCACTTGAAAGGCAATGGCAGATGGCTGGACTGCATGATAATTTAAGCCAAGACAGCAATGCAGGGAGAGGAAATCAAGATCTCTAGATTTCTGAGCTGTATGAGAAATTCCAACACATAATGGCCACTGAAAAAGAGGACCCAGCAAAGGCGGATGAGGAAAGCAGCTGGGGAACTAATGGAAAAGCCAGCTGACCTCCGTGTCAGAGAAGCAAAGCCAAGGACAACAAGGGAAAAAGAATGAACTGGGCCCACAGCTTCTGAGCCTTCCAAGAAGGACATAAGCCCCACAGACACCATCAGCAGGAAGGTCACTGTTGACCTAAGGCGCCAGTTACGGTAATGTTTACAGTGGAGCGATGGGTACAAGGCAGATTAGAATGGGCGAAAGTGATGAAAATGTATTCTACATGCAGACAGAAAATTCATCCAAGATGGTTAGCTACGCACAAATAAAAGTTGTCCTACCTCCATATGACAGTATTAAGAGAAAGTTAAATATCTCTTGGAAAAAAAGTCTAGTCTTTGAAGAAGTGTGCAATCATATTTATCATCCCACAGATTACCGAGCAACGTTCTCCCAGTTTAACCTTGTCATTCATTTTTTTATTCTTACTTAAGCTACTCTGTACATTAGCAAACATGAATTAAGTTCCCATAATGTTGGAGGTACCTGACAAGATATTAGAAAGGGAGAGGAAAGTCCTCTTGATCAGGGTATGAGCAGCAGGGTTGAGAGGGAAGTAATAATTAGACTTGCCTCCTCCAGGGGAACAAAAATACAAAACATGAACAGGGTGCACGGAGAACCATAACATTCCCACCTCTGTTCAGCAAGGCCAATCTAAGGATGCAGTTTATATGGGGGCCCAGGGCCTCCGGGGAACCTAGAGTCAAGCTAATACACCTCCTGGCTGCAGGAAACCAGGGAAAGCCTTCCTCACAGAAGCAGGGCCTGTTGACAAAGAGGACGGGACATTTAGACAGGAAGCAGAAAAGGAACTGAGCCCCGCAGAGCTGGGTTATTCTTCCAAGCAGCATCCACCTCTGCTGGGCGGTGGGAGTCACGGAGCCATGGAGTTGCATTCAGTGTCTTCCTACAAAGCAACCAGCATGGCAGTGAGGGGCGCTTTCCCCAACCCTGCCAACCACGTGGAGTGCCGCCGTCATGGTTTGCTAAATGATTCCCAGTGACACAAAAGAGCTGCAGACAATTTTCTAGAAGACGGTGAAGTGAGTGGAAGCGAGATATCTAAGGCAGCTGTCAGAGGAACTCCAAGGCTGAACAGCTGGTGAGAGAAGGAACTGCTCTCTTATTCCTGTATTACTAGGAAATGGCAGATCAATTAATTAGCTGTACACATTTTCATTGAGAGCCTACTACAATCCAGGCACTAGGACGGGCAATAGGCAATCAGAGAGTGGCCCAAAGGCGATGGAATGGTTTGGTAGGGTTGCCAACGGACTGAGTGACTTAAACAGGTATTTCCAGTCACACGGTTCTGGAAATTTCCTATTTCAAGGTGCTGCTAGGGCCAGCGCCTTCTGGAGGCTGCAGGAAAGGATCTATTTAGGGTTTGCCTCACTTCTAGGAGTCCCGTGGCTTGTGGCAGCAACATTTCAGTCTTCCCATGGCATTCCTCCTGGGTCTGAGTCTCAGTGTCCCCTAAATAAGGACACTTATCTCATGGGATTGCAGCCCACTCTATTCCAGTCTGACCTCATCTTAGCTAAGTATGTCTACAATAACCCCACTTCCAACTAAGGTTACTTTCTGAGATACTGGGTGTTACGGTTTGGGTCTAGATGTCTCCCAAATCTTCATGCAGTCACAGGTGGCTGAATCTAGAGTGTGATGCTAGGATCAAGGAGATTACTAAACCATTATATGTGAGTGATTGGCTTGGCACTTCCCTAATCCGATAGTCTGAATAAGATAAAAGGGGCATAAAGATGCTGTTAAGGTCTCTTGTTGCTTTTGCTACCTTGTGGGCACCAAAACCTGTTTTTCCTCTGCAATGGCCCCCTGCTATGTGCCACTCTGCCCTGGAGCCAGCCAACTATGGACTGAAATCTCTACGAACTGTGAGCCTTTTCCCCTTTAACTTTGGGTATTGGGTATTTTGTCTCATCAATGAGAGAGAAGTAACTGAGACACTGGGGGTTTAGACGCCAACTGATGAATGTTGGGGGGACATAATTCAAACATAAGTTAGAGATCTCATCTTACAATGCAGCTGTGAGTGTTCCCATCTCTGGACTACATGGTACTGTGTCATGCTACCTATTTGCTGCCCTGCTTAATAAGGACAGTAGAAGTTAACTTTGCTGTATTTTGGATAATATGTTTGTGTGTTTCTTCTGTACGTGGTATGAATCTTTAAAAAAATCAGACATACTAGGCATTGAATAAAGTGTTTAAGAAATTAACTCTTAAGAACAGAACAGATGTTCAATAGTAAAGAGCAAGAAAGAGTCAGACCCTCCATGCCAACCAAGGAAGTCTGTCCCCTGCCCTCCATGTCTTGGGATCTGCAGCCCCATGGAGTTTGGATTAGGAATCTATGCATGCAAACAGGCCCTCATGCATATCCTATATAAGTCAGATCGAAGGATGGAGAACCCCATGGTTATTTAAATTCTGACTGAGGAGAGGGAGCAGAAGAACCCTGCATGTTTTACTTTCCTAGAAGTGTGAAGCTATTTTTTTCTTTACAAGGTGGCCAAGTAAAATTGTCTGACTTTCAAGACACGTTTCTCAGTATGGTTTTATTGTTAGAGCTAAAAATTACTTTGAGGGGATATCTAAAATGTAATTTTTCCTTAAGACACTCACTGTGGAAGTGAACAAACTTTATCAAATGGGGGCATTTTTTGAGCATTCCACAATGCATTTTTATGTCACTTAGATGTTTTATTATCTAGGGCAAGAGTTGTTTTTTTTTGTACTACTAATAGAAATAAAGAGTATTTCAATAAAGAGGGAACACCTCTTTTAAAAGAATGGTAATGATTTAAAAAGTCTTCCTGGGATGGGGTGTAAGATTTTCTAGAAATTCCATAGAAACACCAAGGCACAAAGCAGACATTTAAAAAGACAAAGTCTTATAATAAAACAGTGACCTTATTTTACTATAAACTACTGTTGTGAAGAATTAAGAAATATAGTTTCTTTCATCTTGCTTACCTTAAGAGTTTTGTTGGATTCAGTAAATATGATTTTCTTTTGATAATAAATTTAGAAGAGCTCAAGGATACATAAATAGTATAGAGATAAAAATAATTTAACTGAGAGAGAGTAAAATGTGTGCATTTTTGCATTCCGTTCAGTCCTCATAAATTTTATAGCTTTGGTCCAGTCTAAGGTTTTGATATTGCAAAAATAGGCATACTTACCATTCTATCTGCTTAACAGCGTCTTGGGTATAAGACAAAAGATAAATCTAAATGCAATAGTTTAGAATGTACCCACTCAGTTTCATTAAAGAATAACCAAATCCAAGATAAAAAACATCTGAAGAAAAAGGATATCTGTTTTCTGTACTACCCCATTCTAACTTGACACAGTCTATATGTATAGCTAATGTGAAGCTTTCAGAAAGTGCCACACTTTGGAATGAGGGAAAGTAATGAAGGATTGTTTTCACATTACATAGGAATTTGTTGATTTACTTTCTTTAAATTGGCATAATACCTTAATTCCCTGAATTGATTCTATCCTGTAAGAAGGCTCCATGCTTTGTATTTCTAATGGTTATGTGACAAATTTCAAAATATCCAATAATCTTTTTCCTCATCTTGTATTGTTTTGGAAGTAAACATGGGTGAAGTACATTTAAACTGAAATAAGAAAGTATTGAGGAACACATTTTGTAGTAGATATGGAAAGGAGAATAATTGGAGATTTAAAAAAATCTTTTGCTTCTCAGTTAGCAATACTCGGGTAGCAACAAACACTACAGTAAACAGAAGAACATAATTGCTAAGGCAGGTGTCAGACTCCTTGGGTTTGAATCTGGCCTTTACAGCGTGGTGCTGAGCGAGTTACTTAATCACACTGTGTGCACGCCTCAGTTTCTTTACCGTCACAGTGGAGACACTGACCTTACCCACCTAAAGGATTAGATGTGACACACCTATAAAGCTCTCAGTGCAGCAAACTACTAGACCCCAGCAGAGGTTCGGCAAATGTTACACATGATGACCATTGAGTTCAAGACAAGGTACTCTAAAGAGAGTACTTAAAACAGTCGAACAATCTAAATTATTTCCTTCTACAGAAACAAGAAGTAGGATAAGTTTTCTGATTTGGGGGGTACTAGATACTTTTTAAAAATTCCACAAGAGCTAAAAAAGGGTATATGCAAAAGTAGCATTTCTTCTTTAAAAAGTGTTTATATAAATTGACATTTTTCTCTCCAACCAAGACATGCAATGTGGTTAAGTAACTTAACGAGAGGGAAATCCTCAGAAACCACACATTTTCTAAGTTCTCTATCAGTTCCTCTAGAGTTCTGCATTTACTTTTTTCTGGACACCAGGGGACGCTACTGAGGTATGAGCTTGGTGACCCTTTGGCAACTTGGAGGGCCCTAATTTAAAGCAGAGCCAGCACAGCTCTTCAGTCTTAGCCTGAGGCTCCCGGTCCTCATCAGCCCCTGAGGCAAGTGGACTTCCCATCTACCTACAACTGACTGCTGTCCACTCAACTGCCAGCTCCATGTGGTCTTGGCCATAGCGGTGAGTGTAGTGAGCTAGAAGATTCTCCAGTTTCCTGCAGACCCCATAACCCCAGCAGAAAGCACATCCAAGGGTTTATTTAGAATGGGGTGAAGACTGTTCACTCCCCTGGTGGGAGCTGAGGTGCTTAATTAGAATTGAACTATAGGCTCTTGTAAATGAATGAACCCTTCAGGGTTGATGTGTGGACAAGAGATAATATTATTGTAAACGATTTTTAATGAAAAATTATCACCGAGTACTATCTTATGCCTCATATAATGTGCTATAATTTTATATAATTGATTTTTGATCATGGTCATGTGACAGATTGTATCCTGGAGTAAAAAGTGAAGGACGCTCTGTTTCCAGAAGGCTGCAGTGATGGAGTGGCCTCCTGCATCCTACACAACCAGCAGCCGGAAGAAGCCAAGAGCGCAGGCTGCGGCTCGAAGCAAGCTCCCCACAGTTTTCCTTGCTTTTCCCAACCTGCTGAAAATGCGAAGAGGAATTACGAGCGCTAAAATGTTTGCCCACTGTAGGATTACTGACTCTTCTGCTCATTGTCTTACAGGAAGCTTCTTTCTGTTGCATGTGGTAAAGCACTCAGGTGGGGCACGGTCCTTAAATGTAAAGGGGACGCACAGTGCTCCCAGGTTGTGGCCCTCTGCTGACGTCCTCAGTGCCCCGGCAGCCCGGGGAAGCCAAGTGAGTATCTGTGCTGGTCCTTCGGGGCTCTGTCTATCACACTGATCACTCAGTGTTAGGTACGGGGTTGACTTCTGACTTTCAGTGTTTCAGATATGGCTCTGCATGCTTAAAAATTCACGACAAATCTTTAAGATATGAGATTTGGAGGAGTGATCCTGAAACACTGTGGCATGCATATATATATATATATTCATTACCATCTCAAAACAATCATATATCTATGAAAAATCACTAGATATAATCAGATAATTAGATATAATTATTAGATATAACAGAAAATTAGGATAATAGATAACAGAATAATAGATAATTAGAAATAATTAGATATAATTATATATTATATATATGATTTTTTTTTTTGAGATGGTAACAAATATTTCCCTTTGCGATTTGCAACCCAGAAGGAAACACAGTGCAGAATAAAATATAAGAATTAGGGGAAGCTAGTGTAATGGTTTACTATGCTTCTAGTTTTTGAAATTAAATATCAATTAAGAAAACAGAAATCAGCTATCCTGTAAAGAAATTACTTTTGTCATTCATAAGCAAATTACTTCGATCCCATTTACCCAGGGGGCTGGCCAGGGAAATGTGAATTACTCACACAGTATACTTAATGCTTCAAAATTATATTTCATCTATATCTAAAACCCAGAACTGATTATAAATTATGTGTTGAAATAAAAGAATAATATGGAATATTATGAAAACAGAAAATTAATGGGCTATGTGTGGAGCATGACAAGGAAAAATAAAAAGATAAAATTTTTTATCTCAAGATAAAAAACTAACTTGGAAAGAACTACTGTAAAGGAGTAAGAGAGCTAGTTTTATTCCATTAATAGGAAGAAGAGCTGCTTTAATTCATATTATTTTCTTCCTTCTACAATATTTAATTTTTAATATTTTAATAAAAGTGGACTGAAATAACAGCTGTAATAATCCTCACAGATCTGACATTGTATATGCTTCTGATTTTCATAGTGGAAATAATTCTGCAGATATTTATCACACAGAAACAAGTCCCTCAAATCCTCAACAAAGTCGGTGGGAGGGTGTGTGTGTGTGTGTGTGTGTGTGTGTGAAAGAAACTGATGCAAATATAGAAAATACTCAAAGAGGGGCCATCTAGCTCAGTGGTTCCGCAGCCTGCGCCACAAGCGCAAGGACTGGAGTTCGATCCCCGGTCCTCCCCCAAAAAAAGAAAATAGTCAAAGACCATAGCAAGATAAGAAATAAAAAATAGAGCATGCATATACAACATACCTTAGAGCTTGCTTTTGAATATGCATCCGAAAAAATTTAGGAGAAGAGTGCTGTGTGAAATATAATGTCATTGTCTGAAGTTTCAAAGAGTATAAGAAAAAAGGAGGGAGGTTTATTGGCTCTTTATCCTGAGCGTTCTGGTGCTATTCTTTGGCATCAACATGGAGTCGAGGTGTTTTTTTAATGAGAACAAGAAGTCAATTGATAGGAAAAAAAGAGAAGGTGCTGTTTCCAGCAGAAGAGCCATGGAGAGGGAGTGGGTGCTCAGAGAGGCCTACCCAGAGCCCTTCCTGTGTCTCCAGAGAAAGGCCCAGGTAGAACCAACAAGAGCCGCCCTGCCCACAAGGTAGGTGGGACTCACACTGAGACTCACGACCACTTCTCTGAGGAGAAATGAGACAGGAGAAAACTGAGACTGAGGGGGACAGATGATGGCAAGCTGAGAAAAGCAGACTCTAAGCAACCTTGGAGAACCAAGGACCGTGGACATCGCCGCTGGTCCCCAGGGTTTCCTGAGGTGCTGGCTGGGTCATTCCCATTCTGCATCTCTCACTGGTCATCAGATGTCTCTCACCCACAGACACCAGAGCCTCAGAGCAGCAGAAGGAACCTGCAGGGAGGGTGAGGCCAGCTCCTACAAGTGCTGACCGTGCTGAGGAGGCTCACACAAAGGATCCCCATCAGTCTGGCCAAGAGCGAGTCTGCCCGATCCACGCACACACTCCTGGAGGCCCCCACAAGTTCCTGTTTTCAGGCTGGACTGGTAAGGATGACTTAATTCACAGCCACAAATTCTAAACTGGCCTTGTACCTTTTTGTCACACCTAGGTGCTCTGAGTGTGTTACATTAGGGTAGTTTAACTTTCAAATAATACAGGATATCCCTCATTTTAAACAGAGTATCTAACTTTGTTTTTATTTTTTCAGCTTTTATGTTTTCCCACTACATGTTTGCAGTACATACTGATCATATGCCTCCTGGGGAGTTGTCACACGTGTATAACACATCTTTTGTTTTGCTTGTTGGTACAGGGGATCGAACCCAGGAGCTTGAGCTTGGGAGGCAGGCACAGCATCACTGAGCTAAATCCTTGGCCCTGTATAACACATCTTAATTCTATTTCCATCCAATTTCCCTCTCTTTCCTCCCTTTACCTCTGTTTTTGGATCTGCTTCTCATTTGCAAAAGATCTCTCTATTTATTCCTATTATCTTTTATTTTGTTGTTTATTTATATTTGGGGTTTCTCACTTAAGAGAAACCAAGTGATATTTAAACTTGTGTGTCTGATTTATTTCACTTAACCTCTATGGCCTGAAGGTGCATCCATTTTCCTACAAATGACTCAAGTTTCTCTTGCTTTATGACAGAGTGGTGCTCCATTGTATGTAAATACCACATTTTCTTTATCTACTCATCTGTTGATGGACATACAGGCCTCTTCCAAGATTTAGGTATTATGAATTGTGCGGCTGTAAACATGGCTTTGCATGTATCATGGCAATATGATGCCTTTAACTCTTTTTCGAAGATACCTTGAAGGGAATAGCTAGGTGAAATGAAATTTCTAGTTTTAGTTTTTGAGGATTCTCTGTACTGATTTCCATAGTGGTTGTATTCCAAGAATGTAGAAGGGTTTCCCCTTAACTGAAGTTTCACCAGCATTTCTTATTATTTTGTTTCTTAATGATGCCATTCTTTCTGGGGTAAGATGAAATCTCAGCATTGTTTAAATTTACATTTCTCTAATGACCAGCAGTGGTAAACATTTCTTCATGTATGTTTTGGCCATTTGTAAGCAGTAAATTTAAAATAGCCCTAGAATTTTCTCCATTCAATGGAAAACCCAGTATAGCTTTTAGGGGCAAGATCATAAAATTAAGTCTGCTTAAAAGAAAATGGAAAGAAAAAGATAAATATCTGCATGGCTACATAACAGTCTCTGTGAACTCCCACTAAATAAGCAGGCACAGGCACTGGGGCCCCTTCAGAGTGGGGCATTCTTCCCAGGGAAACAGGCAGAGTTACCAGGGAGGACATAACTCTCAGGCCGTGACAGGACCTCATTCACGGAGGCGGGGCGGGCAGTGCCATGGTCTCTAATGGTGAACTGAGATCATCGCCCAGGACACGAGGACCACATAAGGGACACTCTGTCTGCTCTCTGGGAGCTGCAGTTCATTTGCACTAATCGCAGCCCCGGGGGCTGGAGAAGGGGCTCTGTGTGCACACACTGTATTCTCTTTGTTGTAAAGCTCTCCCGGGCCCTATTCCTCCTGGCGTTGTGTGAGTGTGCGAGAGTGCACACACACACACACACAGGTTCAATTGCTTTTAACATGTGTGCATTGCCAATTCTTTGCACTAGGCCTACTAATAGCTGATGAAAGGAAGCGACAAGATAATAGCGAATGACTTTCTGGGAAAGTTTAGCAGATAACTCATGAAAAAAGATATCCAAGAAAGCTTCCTCCAGTTACTACGATTTACAGGATTTTGCTTTTCTGAACCGGGCTCCAATCTGAAAAAAAAAAATTCTATCTACTCATCTATTATTAATCATCTATCTATTTTTGGTATTTTCAAAGTTAGGGAGGTTCAATAATTTTATATGTGACTATTTTTTAAGAACTACATTTTGCATACTTTATACAACTTTCAAAAGAATGTAGGCTTGGGCTGGGGATTTAGCTCAGTAGTTCCGCCACCTGCCTCGCAACTGGAAGGTCCTAAGTTTGATCCCCAGTAGCAAAAAAAAAAGGAGCAAAAGAATGTAGGCTCAAACTCAGAAAACACTACCCTGAACAAATTGAAGAGTGTTAGGTAAAAGGCCAAAGATCAAGACCAGACCAGGCCACAACAAGCCTTTGTTAGGGGACTAGATCTGCCGGGCTGTCTCTGAACAAAGGAGAGGCAAAAGCAATATGGCCAGGGCAGGGAGAGTCTTTTATAGAGACTGGGGTGGGGTTTGTAGGGGCTGAGGTGGGGTTGAGTGAGGTAGTGGCTAGGGAATGGAGGAGCCGGTGACATCACTTGGTGGTAGGAGGTGAGCGAGTATTGGGTTACTCTCTAGGCGGGAACAGGGGCATGCTGGGAAGAAGGGTTTGTTCTTTGGTGGGAGCAACCATCTTGGCATGATGTCACACAGGGGAGGGGGCAAGGCACCATAGGAAGAGGGCAGCTACTATACATAATGGCTGCTGAGGTAGTGGGCAACCTATCAAAGAGTATAAAATGATCCTGAAAAAATCGAATCATGTCGATTCAGTACAACTTTGATATTCTCTCAGAGTTAGTTATGAATGACTAAAATATAAAGATTTACTAAGAATTTGAAATATCTAAAGGAACATGTTAATCACAGAGACAAATAAACAGAACCGGAAAAGCAACCCCTGTCAGGGAGGGAGACAGACTTGTGATGAAAAGTTTCCCACAGGTTCCGGCTGAATAATACAACACCTCCCAGATGAGTGGAAAATGGGAATTGTATGACAGGAACTCAGCGATGCTGTGTTACAACTTCTTATCATGGTAGTAAACAAGTAATTACCAGAGAATATTTTTTAAATGTTATTGGATTTATAATAAAAGAAGGGAAGATTCAGCTGTGGAAGTAGCTTGATCAGACAGGTGAAAAGATTTTGAGTGTGACGTGTGTACAAGACCAGGGAGTTTGTGAAGGGACTTGTGGAAGCCAATGTTAGGAGATCTTTGCGTCAAATGGAGGAGGAGCTGAGCCCAAGAAGCCCGAAGCAGAGAACACAAGCTCATGCAAGTTTGGAGAAGGAGAGGTGGGGAGGGTTGGGTCAAGAGTCCTCACTTGATGAAGAATGCGGGGTAGTGTCAGAGGATAAGAGGCAGGAAAAGGCTCAGCTGGGGAACCGTGGGCCACAATCGTGTGGCTAAGACTGAGCCCTAGGGCAGGATCCAAGTTGAGGGCTCAGACATTATTTGTGTCTAATAATGAATATCCAGCCCAAGGAAGAGAAAATTAAAGATAATTCTGGATGAAGAAAAGAATTAGAGAACTTGGATAAAGGACTCTATCAGCAGATTTGCCTGGTTTGAGACAGTAGAAGAGTTTAAGTGGAATGGGTTGTGTTTTAGTTGCTTCATGGCGTTGTCCAGCAACAGTAGTAAAAAAGATGGCACTGAAATGTAGGAAAGAAAGTAAATCCCGGCTGCAGGTAAATCTATGGAAACCACGGAGCTGGATGTTAACTGTAACAAGACAAGAGGAAAGATAAAATATAGGTAAGACTAACGTCAGGGAAGATTTCCTGGTGATACAGACTTTAAACACTGATTTAAAGACAGACTCTATAACACTGATGGCAAACCTTTTAGAGCTTTCAGTGATCATAAGTAGTCTGATGTGGCACGCGTGCTATAGGTTTGCTAGCACCACTCTATAAGACAGTATAAAGCTATATCGTCCTTCCAAGCACTCTATCTAACACCACCGACACGAACCCAGTAAAAGATGAAAATGGAAGAAAATGTGACTTATATACACTGGGCTAGAGAATTGTGATTTACCTCATCCAAGTGAGAAGTCACTTTGTCCTCAGGCCAGCTAATAGCTCGGGAAAATGTGCTGGAGGATAAATTCACGTATTACTGGATTCAGATCACAACTCTGCCCCTGAAGGAGTCTTACTTAAGTACCTTCAGCTAATTTTGCAGGGGAGTACCTGGGGTTGAACTCAGGACCTTGCACTTGGGAGTCAGGCAGCGGCACCACTGAGCTAAATCCCCAGCCCTGCCTTAAGCTAAGTTTTATTATCTCACTCATAAAAATTATATTATTAACATGAAATTACAGAGATATGCATTAGATCCCTAATTCACTTTATGCGTCATTAAAGGGCTATTGTCATTACTATTTATTTCCATGGTTTTTATTATTGACAAGGACAGCACTACATTTCTAAATGATTTCTATCAAAATTTCCATCACTATGGTGATGTATGACAGAAAAAAAAAATTTCTGATCTAAGACTTAAAAGGAATGAGTACACAGTTTTCCAGGTGCCATGGGCGGAATCCATGTGTCTGATGCACTTTTGAACTGAACGAGGGAACCCTACACAAAAGGAATATTCACATCCTACGTGAACGTTCAGTGATGTAGTTTTAAATATAAACTACAGTACAAATGAGAGAAGATGAAGAAAATAGGTAAAAGATGTAAATGGAAGAATCCTTTAAAATTTTATTTACATAAAACAGTTCCTTTCAGTAAGGTACAGAAGGGGCCAAAGACTGTTAGGGTTTATGCTTATATACATATAGAATATAATGAAAACCAAGAATTCTTTAACCTCACAGAGGGAAATAAGTTCACTTGAATTTGATTTCCAAAAGTGAAAGCAAGAAGAAATGTTTTGGTCAGTAGAAATTTATAGTGCCACTTTTACAGGTAAAATAATGGTCATGCTTGTCTTTGGTAATATGGGACCACAATAGCACAAAAGCTCGGAGCAGGAGTTCTGGACCCAGAGTTCCTATCTATTACTTTCAATTACCTGGTAAATTATTTAACTTTCGTGCATCTCGGTTTCCTAGTCAGCAGACCGGTTGCTGGTTCTTGGACAGTTGGGAAAGGTAATGAACTGATACTCATAATGAGGTCAAATAGTTCCCAATACATGGTAAACACTCAAAATGATCTCATTATTATCTATTCATTACTATTATCAATATTCTTTTGTGATGGAATAAAATGACCTCAGCAACCTTTTCTCCATCTCCGAATGTGCCTCATCGATTACAATGTTAGTGCTCTGAATTAGTCTGATATTTATTACTACAGGTTGTTAGTCAACAGAGCAGTGTTAGCTGAAATGTAAGCAACCATTTTCTCAATATTCACTGAAATCTGCAGTTAGTGAATTGTGCAGGATGAAGACAAAGATTATGCTGAAAAAAATGTAGAGTTCAAAAGGAGGATTGTTGGGAAACCCCCAGGAGGGAAGTTCAAAGACATTTCTGAAGTCTCAATTGGATAAACCTAAGGAAAAACGGAGATTTAAAAGATGAGGGTGGTCAAAAGGTTTCTAGTAAGGGTTGATGGCTGATTTTCTGGTTTGGGGCTGTTCTTCCCATCTTTGGACACTGGGTAAGAGTGGCCTAACTCACTTCTCTCATCCTCAGCAACAGTAAAGAAACAGACGTTTAGGGGTCACGTGCCCAGCCAGGCTGACAGAGCTGCTGTGAGTGGCATCTGGTGACTGTCCAACTCTGCTCCACTCCCTCGCCCTGAGAAGTCCAGAGACCGTCGAAGACTAGGGATCGTCAGGTGTTCAATTCAGACCATTTTCTTTGGGGCCCATTATAAGCTCCTAGCCATAAAACTACCCCCATCCTCATGCCAAAGACACAAGTAGGAATAGCGCTTTCTGGACACATTATGCTCCCTCCTCCTGTTTACATAGGTTTAGTTTAAGAGTCTGTGACTCCAGCTATTCAGGAGGCTGAAGCAAGGATGATCATAAGTCCAAGGCCAGCCTGGGGAACTTAATGAGATACATCTCAAAAAAATGTGTGACTCAAAAATCCTTTCATTTTATTTGTGTAGCACAAATTAAAAATGGCTACGGGCATAATTCAGTGGCAGAGCATTTGCCAGGCCCTGGATTCCATCCATAACAGAAAGAGAGAAAGAAAGAAAGAAAGAAAGAAAGAAAGAAAGAAAGAAAGAAAGAAAGAAAGAAAGAAAGAAAGAAAGAAAGAAAGAGAGAAAGAGAGAGAGAGAGGGAGGGAGGGAGGGAGGGAGGGAGGGGAAGGGAAGGGAAGAAAGGAAGGGAGAGAGAGAGGAAGAAAGAGAAAGAGAGAAAGAGAGAAAGGAAAGAAAGAAGAAAGAAAGAAAAAGAAAGAAAGAAGAAAGAAAGGAAAGAAAGCAAACAGGCAAGCAAGCAAGCAAGCAAGAAAAGAATAGAAGGGAAGGGAAGGAAAAAAGTAAGAAAAGAAATAGAAACTGAAATCTATGATCTGGGCTTAGGTAGCACATTTATTTTACATTTGGACCACAGGGTGGGAACCAGCAAGAAATACTGTTCTATGTCTTCTGACTCCTAACAGCTGCTTCCTTGGGGTTACGTCTTCAACTCAGCGGAGATGTTTTCCTTCTTAATATCAAAGATCAGCTATGAAAATCATGTACTATTAATTTAAATTTTAGTTATATCATGAAAAGCAAATATTTTGACAAAGACATTTCTGAATCAAAAAGAAAGGAAGGTGACTAATCACTTGAACACTGTGCAACAGACAAGTCACATGAATTACTTATAGTGATTTTAGCATTAGTGTTGAGCAATCAATGCTTGCTAGGGTGAGAGTGTATCATTTTATGCAGCTTGTCCTCCAGGGTAATCAAAATGAAACTACCTTTTAAGGTTTTACATCTTGATGGGCACAGATTAGATTTGATCTCCTGATGTTCACCTTATGTTCAATGAACACTTTTTACAGGTATTTTGAAAAATGAAGATGTAAAGTAAGCTTACAAAACTTTCCTTTGATATAAATAATTGAGCCATGAAAATTCAAATACTGTCAGTAAAGAAGCATCACAATGAAAAATAAAAATATAGATATCAAAAAAATAGCAGAAGTGTCTTATGAATAATGCATATTTGAGGTATGTATGTTAACATATTTTCAAGAGCTTTAACACAGCTCTAGATATTCAATGCCTGCTGATATGCCATTATGAAAAACTAACTGAGTAAATCAAAATTTTGAAAACTTACTCCAAGAGGCTAACTGAAGTGCATGAATTTTGTTTGTTTTGGCAACTTTTACTTCTGAATAGTATTATGCAAAAGCTATTTTTGGTGCTCTGTTAGTAACAAGCATAAGAAAAGAGGTAAAACCATATGCAGCATTTCAAGACTATAGTTTCTTAAGTCTAGAAGACTTTTGGTGGTGTTCTTGGGGTCTCCTATATAGAGTATCATGTCATCTGCAAATAATGACAATTTGATGTCTTCATTTCCTATCTTTATTCCTTTTATTTCTTTCTCTTGTCTAATTGTTGTGGCTGTTTCCAAAACTTTATTGAGCAGGAGTGGTGATAGTGGACATCCTTGTCTTACTCCTGATTTTAGAGTGAAGGATTTCAGTTTTTGACCATTTAGTATGATATTGGGTATTGGTTTTTCATAGATGGCTTTTGTCAGATTGAGGTAGAGACCATCTATTCCAATTTTTTGTAGGGTTTTTATCATAAATGCATGTTGGATTTTGTCAAATGCTTTTTCTGCATCTATTGAGATGATCACATGGTTTTTGTCCTTGGCTCTATTGATATCATGTATTACATTCATTGATTTGTGTATGTTGAACCATCCCTGCATCCCTGGGATGAGTCCCACTTGGTCAGGGTATATGATCTTCTTGATGATTTTCTACATTCTATTTGCCAGTATCTTATTAAGGATTCTTGCATCTATGTTCATTAGTGAGATTGGCCTATAGTTCTCTTTTTCGGCTGGGTCTTTCTCTGCTTTGGGGATCAAGGTGATACTTGCTTCCAAGAATGTCTTCTGGAGTACTGCTTCCCTTTCCATTTCACTGAAGAGTTTAAACAGTAGTGGGAGTAATTCCTCTCTAAATGTCTCGTAGAATTCAGCAGTGAAGCCATAAGGACCCGGGCTTTTCTTAGTTGGTAAGTTTTTAATTACATTTTCTATTTCACTGATTGATATTGGGTTGTTTAGAATTTTAGGTCTTCTTCACTCAATTTCATACATATCTAGGAATCTGTCCATTTCTTCTGTGTTTTCCATTTTATTGGCATATAGGTTCTCAAGGTAGGTATTGATGATCTTCTGGATTTCTGCTGGGTCCATTGTAATTTCTTCCTTTTCATTCCTAATTGCATGGATTTGGGCCTTTTCTTTCCTTTTTCTGATAAGGTTGGCTATTTTGTTTATACTTTCAAAGAACCAACTCTTGGCTTCATTGATTTTTTTTTTGTATCGTTCTCTTAGTCTCCATTCCATTGATTTCTGTTCTGATCTTTATAATTTCCTCCCTTGTATGAGCTTTGGGTTTGTCCTGCTCTTCTTTTTCTACAAGCTTGAGGTTCAGCATCAGGTTCTTTAATTGAGCTCGCTCTGTTTTCCTAATATGAGTGTTTACTGCTATGAATTTCCCTCATAAGTCTGCTTTCCTTGTGTCTCATAGATTCTGATATGTTCTGTTGTCCTTGTCATTTAATTGTAGGAACCGTCTGATTTCTTCTTTAATTTCCTCTGTGACCCATTGGTTATTCAGAAATGTGTTGTTCAATTTCCATGTGTTTATGAAATTCTTGCAGTTTCTTTTGCCATTGATCTCTAATTTCATCAAACTATGGTCTGATAATATACAGGGGATAACTTCATTTCCTTTGTACTTACTTAAACATGTTCTATGAGTGAGTATGTGGTCTATTTTGGAGAATGACCTGTGTGCAGCTGAAAAGAATGTGTATTCTGATTTTGTGGGGTGGAACACTCTGTAAACATCTGTTGAATTTATTTGTTCAAGAGTTTGACTGAGTTCTAGTATTTCGTTGCTTGTTTTTTGTCTAGTTGATCTATCTATTGGTGACAGTGGGGTGTTGAGGTCCCCCACTACAATTGTATTAGTGCATATATGACTTTTCATGTCCATTAGTATTTGTTTTATATAGTTGGGTGCACTAGTGTTTGGTGCATAGATATTTATGATTGTCATCTCTTGCTCTTGGATTCTTCCCTTTACAAGGATGTAGTGTCCTTCTTTGTCTCTCTTAATCAGTGTTGGTTTGAAATCCACTTGATCTGCAAAGAGTATAGCTACTCCTGATTTCTTTTGGGTTCCTGTTGCATGGAGTATTGTTTTCTACCCTTTAACTTCCAGTCTATGAGTTTCTTTTTAAATTAAGTGTGTTTTTGTATGCAGCATATTGTTGGATCTTGCTTCTTGACCCATTCTTCCAGTCTATTTCTTTTGATTGGTGAGTTGCAATGATTAACCAAATTCAGACCAATAACCAAATTCAGTAAAGTAGCTGGATTACAAGGTCAACACACAAAAATCAATGGCTTTTCTGTACACGAACAACAGACTCACTGAGAGAGAAATAGAGGAAACAATTGCTTTCACAATATCATCCAAAAAACTGAAATACCTAGGAATCAACCTAACAAAAGAAACTGAACACTCTTCTCTGAAAACTATAGCCCTCTGAAGAGAGAGACTGAAGATGATATCAGAAAATGGAAAGACATCCCCCTGCTCCTGGGTAGGAAGGATCAACATAGTAAAAATGGCCATACTTCCAAAACTGCTATATAGATTCAATGCAATCCCAATTGAAGTCCCAGCAGCATACTTCATGGATCTTGAGAAAACAATCCAAAAATTCACTTGGAAGAGACATAGAATAGCAAAAGCAAAAGCAATTCTAGGCAACAGAGACATGGCAGGGGGTATTACAACCCTCAACTTGAAACCATACTACAAAGCTACTGTGATAAAAACAGCATGGTACTGGCAAAGAAACAGACCTGAGGACCAGTGGAACAGATTAGAAGATGCAGAAACAATGCGAGACACACTCAGACACCTCATCTTCAATAAAGGAGCCAAACACCCTCAGCAGAGGAAAGATAGCCTCTTTCATAAATGGTGCTGGAAAAACTGGGTTTCAACTTGTCAAAGATTAAAACTAGACCTACATCTCTCACCATGCACTAAACTAAAATCGAAATGGATTAAAGATCTAAATATTAAAATAGAAACGCTGAATCTGCTGGAACAGAGAAGTTCGGTAGAACTCTTGAAGACATTGGTGTAGGAAAAGACTTTATGAACAAAACCTCAGTTGCCCGTGAACTAGCACAAACAATCAACAAGTAGGATCTCTTCTTACTAAAAAGCTTCTGACTGCAAGAGAAACCACCAGCAGTGTGAAGAGACAACCTACAATGTGGGAAAATATTTTCACCAGTGGTCCCTCAGACAAAGGTCTACTATCTCGAATCTATAAAGAACTTAAAAAGATCAGACCTCCCAAATTTAAAGACCCAATCCAAAAATGGGCATCTGAAATGAACAGACATTTCTCAGACAAAGAAGTAGAAATAGCAAATAAACATATGAAAAAATGTTCAACATCACTGGTCATTTGAAAGATGCAAATGAAAACAACACTGAGATTCCACCTCACTCCAGAAAGAATAGCTGCTACCATGAAATCAACCAATAACAAATGCTGGCGGGGCTGTGGGGAAAGAGGAACCCTGTTCCACTGCTGGTGGGAGTGTAGACTGGTGCAAGCACTGTGGAAATCAGTATGGAGATACCTCAAAAAGCTAGGCCTGGAAGTCCCATTTGACCCAGCTATTCCCCTGCTGGGTATCTTCCCCAAAGAATTAAAACAATCATACTGCAGTAATATGTGTGCACCCATGTTCATAGCAGCATAGTTTGTAATAGCTGAAATGTAGAAACAGCCCAAATGCCCATCCACTGGAAACTGGATAAAGAAAATGTGGTTTTTTAAAAAATAAAATTGCGTACTACTCAGCTATAAAAAATGAGAAATTAGAGATATTTATAGCTAAATGGATTCATATTGAGGTGATAGTCTTAAGTGAAACAAATAGGACACACATGTGTAAATACCAAATAGTTTCTCTAGTGTGAGAAAGTGAAAGTGTAAATAAGGACTAAAAGGTATAACAGATGATGTGAAATAGGAAGAAAAGGTGCAAAGGGGAAGGGGAAGTGGGAGGGGTAGGGGAAAGGAAAGAAGGGAATGGAATTAATATGAGAAAATGAAAAAATGGAAACAAAGTCTTTGTAAATAGGGAGGGATGGAGGGGTTGAAGGGAGGGCAGGGGAAGGGCGAAAAATAAGAACCAAGAGAGATTATGTAAAGGTGCAAATTTCCAATGATGAATGTCATTATATTGTTCACCGAAAATGTACCAATAAAATAAAATTATAAAAAAAGAATATAGTTTCTTACATATTTAAAAAACTTCACAACTTTACATATATTCATGACCTATCAAACCTTCTGAAAGCCCCAAGCCATTTGCCATATTTTCATTTATTATTATATAAGTGAAACCCAAAATTAAAGAAATTTAATGAATATGTCAGAGTTAGAATTATTATGTTGGATATAAGCATCATATCCTTTCCGTCTGATATCACAATCATTTCTCTCTGAGGAGAACTGTGAGATATTTATATCTGAATACCAGACGCAGAGAACAAGTTCATGTATAACTGACACGAAGACAAATGTCAACATCTCAAATAGCAAAAGGAGAGGCCTCTGAGACCATGAAGGACCCACCTGGTGTCACCACCACTCCGTTCCCATTGACCACAGGCCTCTCCTCCTCTTCCTCCTCGGGAGGCTCTATACTTGCTTTCTCCATGTTGCTCACTGATTTGTTCCTCTTCCGTTTTCCTTCAGCGCTTGGAGTGGCTCCCGGAAGGATCTGGTCTGTCACATTTAATAGTAGTGGTGCTGGTTCAGCTGGAGGCTTAGGGGTTCCGTAGTAATTATCTGAAAATGACACCAAAACATTGTGGAGTCATTCTTTCTTCGGCTGTGGTCACGATTTGTAAAGAATGGAGATTGTATCAGTAAGTGCACATCCTATTTTGTACATATACAGACATGCACACATGCACATATGGTTTGATATACACACGCACAAACGTACATCTTTGTCATTTCTACTGCATTAGGCTTTAATACTTAAAGACATACAGTGGACCCTTGCGTTACGAGCAGCCTGACATATGAACAACTTGTATCTTGACCAGAATTTTAGTTTTAACTTATGAACAAAGTCTTAAGTTACAGTCGCTTATTCTTCCAGATGGTCTCAGATACAGATTTAACCCTTAAAGAGTTCTGGAAGGAACATGACAACATCCTTGCCCATGTGGGTTAAACTGAGAAATCCTGGGCTGCTATCTCTCTAAGGATACTGAGATCTGCCTGGAAGAAAGTGTGGCCTAAAATTACCCAGGAGAGAGATTTTGAAGGCTGTGTAGAGGAGCTTGACCAACTTGAGTTACAAACAGCCCTTGCTAACAAGTTGAGTTTGTGAGTCAAGTGTCCATTGTAGATGCATCATTTTGGTATTACATTTGTTTTAAACCAAAACATAGTCTTATACCTTATTCCTAAATGGTACACAGTTAATGTCGAAATTATTTAAGAAAAGTTTTGATAACAAGATGAGTATAGAGTCTAAAAAATAACTATGCTAAGACTGCAGGTAATATTTGCTTTTGGGTTTTATTGTTGTCTGACTCTCACACCACTGACTTTGCTCCAGCCTTCAGCGGGGAGGGCGACTGTCCAGGGCATGGGCTGCACCCACTCAGTGGCTCCGCGGCTGCTGACAGTGGACCTGCCACCTCATCACTCCTCTTTCGCCACGCTCGCTCCCTTATCTCAGAATCTGAACTGTGAGATCATTTGTTTCCCTCTCAGTCTGTTAGCTTGGCGTAGCAGAGGAGACTCAGTCTTGCTTACATCTGTAATAAGACCCTGGTCACAATGAGCATGGAATAAGTGCTTACTAGGTGAAGCATTTATAGGTTTGTCTTTATATGCCTAAGGCAAATCACTTTAACGTATTTCCCAGTCATCATCGGTAAAGAACATATGTGGTGTTTTTAAAATGGATCTCATATTTTTAACACCAACTGCAAACCATGCTGGCATTTTCAGTTAATGGGGTATTTTGTGCCTCTTGGTCCTCATTCACCGAATCCTTGTCGGTGCTAACTGCGCCTTGCAGGGTATGGGAGGAGAATGAGGAGCAGAAGCGGATGAGCATCCTAACAGGAAGCTGACTGAGATCTGTGGTCAGGAGTGGCAGGAGGAAGGCAGCAGCCTCACCCTCCAGAGAGACCCGGGCAGGCTGACATCTGGGAGGGCAGCGAGCTGGAAAGAATCAGCTCCTCACGGAGATGTGGGAATCAGATTTGCCTTTTCTACATAACTACAATGCACACAATTGTTTAACCTCAGTAAGACTCAATTCTTTATGTATGGAAGAGAAATAGCAGTAATTGTCATAATCACTTGTGTTCCGGGCTGTGCACAACACAAACCTACTCCACTTAAACGTGACAAGGGTGTGCTCAAAAGATGTGAGGTGTCTATCTGAGAGGAAAGGTGGAAAAATTTTGGTGGACCATGCTGCCTTTGCTGACCATGGACTCTGCAGGCTGTAGCTGGCTCCCTGGCCCAGCACAGACTCCCTCTGAGGAAAGAACCCCGAACCACCGCTCCTTAGCACTGATTCACTCATTTCCGTGGTGAACTCCCAGGCAGGCCTGTTGGTGGTTGAGCCCCAGTCCCGTCAATCCCTAAGTCCATGGTCGGCCCACACAGAAAGGGCTTGGGGTGCTGGACAGAGGGAAATACCAAGGCCCCACTTCCCTGCCCTGTGCCCTGGGCCCTGATGAAAGTGAAGTCAGAGGGTACAGGACGAAGGTCAGCTACAGAAGGGCAGGGTGGCCTCGCGCTGGCTCCGGTGGCCTGGATTGTGGAGGAAGCCATGCCTCCAATGCAGTTGCTGTTTTCCTCAGATCTCCACAGATGGAATGGTAATACGAGAAAACAACTTTACTCCATAAAATTGTTCTTATAGATGTAGTACTTTCTTTTTCTTTGCAGAAGTCCACAAAGTGGATTTCATACATCTTGGCAAAGTCTGCTAATTTGATTTTAGAGTATTTCAAACACATCAAAACTTTATATGTCCTGGCCAAATTCTGGACAAACAGAAATTGCTAGTTGCTCCCTCGGAGTTAAGGAACTATTTATAGTTCAGCATTCTGAAGGGCAGGAAAGCTCTTAGTCCCTTGTCGTGCTTTCTATGGACTCTTACTACATACTTCTTCGTATTTCTTGTCTAATAAACAACAGCAAAGTGGGTAAATAATCCCTGCACAGCCCACTGAATATTATTTCAAGTAGCACTTTGAGATTTTTAATGGCTTTAAATATACATAGTTCTAACGAAAGTGGATCACACTTTAGTGTTTTTCCTTGTTTGTCTTTTGAGTTTCAAATCTCCCTGAGGTAGCCAACTTTTTACCAATTGTAAGTAAGTCCATAGCTCAGGCTAAAATAGATATAAATTAACAGATCCTGTTGAATTCATATTATTAATCATACTTTTTTGTATGATATGATTTAAAATGATGCAACAATGTTTTTATACAATATGCCTTATAAAATTAATACATCAGAGTAAGTTTTGGATGTAAAACTGTACTGATCACTAGGTAAGACATTACAATCATCTTCATTTTTTTTTCTGAAAACATGTTTCATTAGCAAAAATAGCAGTTTAAGAGAGTACAGAAATGATCCACACAGTTACAACATTTGAGAAATATAACTATGGGGGATAAACTATTATGCCAAACCAGGATTTTTATCCTATTGCATAAGAAACACCTGGACCACCGACTGAGGATCAGCCCCAAAGTCGCTTAACCAAGTCACCACTGAAGTGACTCTCCCATACAACTGGGCCTTTTCAGAAACATGTTTTCAGAAAAAAAATTTTTTTCCAATATTAGTTTAAAATATTTTCCCACTAAGAATGAAGTGCCTCTTCTATGCAATATAGCGCCAGGATTCAGTAAATGTCAAATCTCAAAAGACACCAAAGAAATCTACAATGAAATGTGATGTTTCAAAGCACAGATGCTGAGGATGGGGATCAACCCCACTTTGAGTTCTGGGCGCTCTCATTTCCCTTTACATCCTTAAACTGGTTCAGTCTAAGTGTGGCTGCTGTCCAACGACTCCAGTCACTAAAGGAACCACGGACTGCGCTTGCTGGTTTGTGCCTGTCGTCCCAACACCGGAGGCTGAGGCAGGAGGGCAACTCCAGAGCAGGAGCTCCAGACCGAAGAACTCCAGGTCTCCATACGAGACCCCGTCTCAAAGATAATAACTGCTTTTAAAAAGCAACTGTGACTACTATTATTACCAGAGCCACTGCCACGGCTCACCAGGCACTTCACATACGCAGTCTTGGCTCAGGTGGGGACTGGAGCAAGCCTTAGCCCACAGTGATCTCACACAGATTAGTGACAGTGCAGGGACGAGGGGCAGGACTGGGTTAGACACTCAAGACCTGTGGACTACTCTTGGCGTTTATTCACCCCTAAACAGCATGAAATCATTCTGCTGCTGCAGTTAAGAAAATAGAAGCCCCCCAAATTAGACCATTTCCTAGTACCTTACATGAGGCAAGTGAAAAACCTACACCTGCTTGATTTAAGACCTCATCTATTTTCCAAATGCTGTTACCTCTCACAAGAGAAAAATAAAGAGGGCGACACAATTTTCAGTCGGCTCAGAAATCCCACAAAAGGATGTCATGTAAAACCAATCCATGAGCACAAAATATCAGTTTCAAAAGAGAAAAGCCATATTGCTACCAAATTATACAGCAGGGACATTTTAGGTAATTTCGCCAAAACTTCTTCCAAAAATAATCATGTGCACAATTTGGGCAGGAAGTGGGAAGAAACAGGCTTTTCTAGACCACTTTTCACTGAATGTATTTGTAAAGAATGACCTACACATTGGGACTTTCATGTAACTTTAATATCAAGTCCCACTAACATACTGTGGCCTCAAAATACAGAAATTATCCACTTGATTCTGTCATATTGGCATCGTCCATAAACTCACACAGTCTCATTTTTAATTAATGTCTGGAAAATAAATGTGGCGATTCCTGGAGGAGCTCCAATGTGTTACTCAGTGACGTTCCAGTGCTTTTATTCCATAAAGATGTGGCTATGAAAGAGTCAAAAATGGAAATGCTTTTATAAATTTGAATAAAAAGAATAGTCTAAACTCTCAATAATTATATAATAATAGTAAAACTATTTAGTAAATGCCCATTTACACTGCATAGTGTTACCCTCATGTATGGCACTGGGTAAAGGACAGGAACTGATGGCAGGGTTACAAACTCAACCCCCCGAGAGGTCCTAGGCCGTCTGATGTCAGCTCACCCTGCATTGTTCCAAAAAGATGGCAATTGCTTTCTGGGTAACTTTTCATTACTGTGCTGGAAAGCCACCATAGAACAATGCCTGTGCTTTTTCCACATTTGCCAATATAAGGTTTTTACAAGAGTCTTCATCTTGGTTATTTTTCCTTTCTAAAAAAATTTATTTTTATTAGTACAGGTGTGCAGCACGTGATGATTAGATGCCGTGGGGAATCGGTAGTGGTCCCCAACACCTCTTGGTTCTTTTCATGGCCCCATCTCCCGGGCCCTACCATTTTGCAGAAGATCTATCTCCCAGTTTCCTGTATTCATCTTTCATTTTGTTCTTATTTATATTTTGGGTTTCTCATATAAGATGAATGGATAAAGAAATTGTGGCATATCATTTTATTTAAATAATGTTTTGTCTTCCCAAGATTTTCCACATTTGATGTCAATGATAAGGCAGGGTGGGGGTGGGGAAATAGGAAACTATTTCAATGGATTTTAAAATATTCCTTTTCTGTATCCTTGGTTTTGTTGGACAGATAACACAACAATATTTTCTGAGATGCGCCAGATTCTTTATGCTTTTAAATTCTGACGTTATGATAATTAGTGAGAAAGATGGTGATGACTAATTTTAGCTCTGAGGATGTATAAAAATGCTAGTAGCAAGTACTTTAAATACGTTCACTTGCTTGTGACACTTAGGCTCTTTAAACAAATCAGTTTTCATGATCAAAATACAATTGATTAATTCCCTTTTGTTTATAAACTGCAGATTCAGATGCTGATTCTGTTGTTTCATTGTTGTAATACAATATGTGTAGGTTGTCCCTCAAATAACCACAGACAAGAGGCATCCAGTGAAGACAGGATTTATATAGAGAGGACTCAGTTTTCAAGATACCTCGGAGATTAAAGTCACACCCCTGTTTCCCCCCAAATTCTCACTGCTTTTATCTCCACCGAGGCAGCTGGGAAGAATCCGTTCTGGATAAAGGTTCAGCAGAAGAGCTATGACTGCCCACAGAGAACGCTCGGGCACATGGGGACCCCAGCTCGGCCCTGGGGCCCCGAGAACTCGAGGACCCGACTTGTGGTGCAACAGTGTGTGGCAAAATTTAAGTGGTTGAGAATTGCATCCATTTATTTTTCCTTCCTGAAAGTACTTTGATACTTGGCCTTCTTAACGGTACCTGTGCGATTTGTCTCTGACATTCCAGAGCAGCAATTCATTTTCAGATCCAATCATAATTAATATGTTAGAAAACCTGCCAGATCAGGAGTAAACAACCATTTTAATCCACATCAGAGATTTAAATTTGTATCAACAGAGATGGCTGCAACATGAGAGGATCCTAAATTCAAACTTTAAGTCTTGGTTGACATACTAAGTGGATAGTAATGAGTTAAAACCAGTATCAAAGCCCACCAGAACTCATGGCAGACATGCCAAGCATCACAATCTATAGTTAGTAAATTAGAAATGCTACAAGGACCAAGAAAAAGTGAGTAAATATAACCCAGCAAATTTCTACTTTTCTAAAATTGCACTCTCTACTAGAAAATAAGCCACAGTCTCATTTCAGAATGCTTTTGTCAACTGATTTTTGAAGTTATTTTTGTAAGTGGCTCTGATGCTGAAATTTGAGCCAGACTGAAAACAAAATTCCACATATTATTTCCTCATCATGTCATATGTAGCTAGTAGTTTGAAACCAAGATACAAAAACTCCCTGACCTCAAGAGATAAAGTCTTTTCCTTCTGTGGTAAAAAGTACTGATATCACATGTGTCAGAAATGGGAAATACATTCAAAACAGTATTTATTTGTGACTGATACTTATACTGAACAACAGTGGCCGAGTCTTTGAAAATTCAGTTTTCTGTATAGCTTTCAAGATGTGCACAATTGTACACAAAAATGTGAACATTTGTTTTCTCACATGTGGAACTGAATTATTCTGTAACCAACCAAACCCAAGAACTTCAAATTAGTTTACAATCACATTAGTGTCCCCAGTGATATCCACTCTGAATTCCACTGTTTCAGTTTCTTCATCAGTACCCTACAGAAAGCGATACAGATTGTTCATTTTAACATTTTCCAAAACTCCTTTGCAAGTGCTCTGTGGGCGATTCTGTCTGAATATTCACTTATACGTGCTAGCCAGTGTGGAGAGGCACAGGACAAATCTATGCTGAGTGTAAATGTCCACTGGCTGGGTGGGGTAGGAGGTTCGTTCATATAAAGGACATCACATGCTCTTCCCATCAAACATTCTCAGAAAAGTTCAGAACTGTTCCCATCTGCACCAAACAACACATGTAAAGAAATTATGCAAGGAGTTCCTTGAGAGAACACCAAGAAGTCATGTGTGATTTTCAGTGTCAGATATGACTCTGCTTTCAAAATAAGACATTGGAACATTCATATGTATAATACCATGAAAAACTTAGAAAGCCTGATTCACAAGAACATTACATTTATATAAATTCCTTAAAGAAGCATTGCTTAGTAGAAATAATGTGAGCTATAAAAGTCACTTTAAATTTTCTAGTTATCACACTGAGAAAGAAAGAAGTTGGTATAATTTTTTTTTTTTTTTGGTACCGGAGATTGAACTCGGGTCCTTGCGCTTGCGCAGCAGGTGGCGAAACCACTGAGCTAAATCCCCGGCCCGAAGTTAGCATAATTTTAATGATAGATTTTACTTTATCCACTCTACTGAAATATTTTCTTTTTGATATGTAATTAAATACAGAAGTTGTAATGCCGTTTTACTTTTAATGTTAAATCTTTGAAGCTCAGTGCGTGGTCCACAGTGGTAGCATGTTTTCTTCCGGACAAGCCCCATGTCACTTGTTCAGCAGCCTTGGGGAGCTGTGGTCGTGAACCCGGACAGCACAGCCTCACGTAATCTCCTCAGCCCATAACAGTTTAGGTCATCACACCATCATCTGAGCAGCTCATTTTCCTCATAAATAAGAAAATGAAACATCTGTGTTTTGAAATGACCGAGAAAACTGAGAACACACCGAAGCAATACAAAATTTAGGTGACATTGTGTCAGTTTCTCATGTTTGACTGCTCTGCTATACTGAGTACCTGTAAAGTGTTTTCAAGTATCTCACATGTACATTCCTTAGCAGTACTCCTTCATCCTGCTGTCAGATCATCTATTTTCTCACTTTATCTTGTCTCGAAAATTTCACTTTTAACTTTATTATCAAGATCCAGGTGAGAAGGTGGAAAAAAAAGAGAATGTTTCAAGTGAATAACGTAAGAAAGGATTTGTGTGAGAACCCTGTTTTTGTGCGCAGGATTAGGACTTCATAATTAGTCATAACTCAGGAGCGAGGGGTCACTGACTCCTGGCAGTAGGGTGGCCTGAGAAATTCATTCTGTCACCCTCATCTCTCGTGTGTCGCCCTGCTGACACATTCTCGCCTGACCTTGGCAGTGAGCAATACCAGGGCCCCCGCCTCCCCTCCGGAGCTCCTTCCTTTATACTTCAGGCTCAGAGCAGTTCTAGTTTTCTTTGTCTCCCACAGATTGTATGTCCTTCATTTCCAGTTTCCACTGGTCTTGCTAAGTTACAGGGCCACCATTGGCAAATGAATTTAAACTAAGAGGTACATGACTGAAATTAGCTTAGTAGGTCCTCTGTGATGCTTGCGTTTCAGCAGGATCGTAGACCCTAATCCAAAAGGTTACTGCTAGAACGTGGAAAGTAACTTGTCAATTAATAAGGAAATATGTATTTCAGAAGCGCTCTCAGTGCTCCTCAAATCATAATGCAGGTGTTAGCCTGCATAGTTAGGGTACCTGGTAGGGTAGATACACAGAACCTCTTCCCTCTGGCAGCCAAGAAAATGCTCCTGTAAATATCTTGGGAAAAAATGTTGAGAAAAAAATATGTAATTCCAGTTAGTAATAAGTTTATAAATCTACCTTTTTTTACTATAAATTCTTTGCATTTATATTACTATCTATTTATTATGATTTTTAATTATTTTTTAAGCTAGAGATTGAAAGATCGTACCTGCATTGCTGAGGTAATAGGTAGAAGTGAAATTTAGTGAATTTATAAATGGGCCTTGTAAAAAGCTTAGCAGAGGGCCAGGGGTTTAGTTTAGTGGTGCTGCTGCCTGCCTCGCAAGCGCAAGGTGCCGAGTTTGATCCCTGGTACCAAAAACAAACAAACAAACAAAAATATCTTTTGGGCCGAGGATTTAGCTCAGTGGTTCCCACGCCTGCTTCACAAGCACATGATCCTGAGTTCGATCCTCAGTACCAAAAAAAAAAAAGCTTAGCAGATTCCTATGATAGTCACTGTAATTAAATTTACTTCTTCAAAACTTGTTTTAAAAAACTGAACCTTTCAAGGACAAGATTATGCTTCTCACACAATATTTATGGCCCATCATACAACTTCCTTCTTCCACAGTGCTCTTAAATGCGATAGTAAAATTTAATAAGATATTTAGGAGACCCATAAGGCTTTATTTTTGTCACTGCCTTGCAAGTACAATACCCAGGGACATTTCTGATTAATAGTAATTTCATTGTTAGTTAATGACTAAAGAAAGTTGCAAAATACTTAGTCTCCAATACTTAGCTCTTAATAAAGTTGGAAAAATAAGAAAAATGAATTTTATTTCTAGTTGGAGAGTATGTGTGCTAGATTTTTCCAGATTTGGCATAATGGAAAGAGCTCCACACATGCTGAGATGATCAGGATTCTAATCTACATTGGTCTTCTAAATGACCTTGGATTAGACATCAGATTCCTCAGAATCTTCATTTCTTCATTGGTAAAATTACAGAATTGGATCACATCTCTAAAGTACTTCTCATTTCCAACACTTTATACTGAATAAATTTAAAGAATGTAATGGCAACAGGTTCTATTTTTTTTGGTATCATATGAGAAAGTTCTGAGTTGAAAACAAATAGAAAAATAACAATAAACTGAAGGGAACAATTTCAATTACTTAAGAGCCTAAAATCATTTGCTTTCTTGATATAAATGTGGAGAAAGTCCTTTGACTACATCTTTATATTCCTTTGTACATTCCCTTCTGGAAAGTGGCTGGAGTTTCAGACTACTTATCCCAACCTTTCTGTTTGCATTCATCTCTGCTGGTGAATTAGACAGTTCCTAAATATATCTCCTTTAGGAGGTAAACTATGATTACTTTGTGAAAGGTCATATATAAAACATTTCAATTTTACATTTTCGTGTATGTGACAATTTAAAATTTCCTGTTTCTTTTTTATAGTCAGTATTTTCATTGGCATCATCTTGTGATCTTTGAGACACACACATAAATTCTACATGTTAGTGTATGGCTAAAATTGGAAGCAATTTAGGTGTAAGAAGTACAAATTTATAAGCCAGAGAAACAAATGACCAACCCAAAAAAGCTAAATAAGAATTTCTAGTATCTAACTAGAAGTATTGCCTGCATGATTTTAGCAAGTCTTAAACAATCCAGTTTCCCCCTCTGAATAAATGTATAACTATCTTTGTAAATCAAACTCATGATAAAAAACTCCATCAAAACTAGTAGTATTTTATATATTAGGCTCCAGGAACTAACCAATAATTATTTACATGGGTATATTTTATTGAGGTATTTATTTATCTGTTCCTCAAATTTTTAACTAAAACTGCCATTCTTCTCATTCTGCATGTTTCTGAAAAGGCCCAGTTGTATGGGAGAGTCACTTCAGTGGTGACTTGGTTAAGCGACTTTGGGGCTGATCCTCAGTCGGTGGTCCAGGTGTTTCTTATGCAATAGGAAAAAAATCCTGGTTTGGCATAATAGTTTATCCCCCATAGTTATATTTCTCAAATGTCGTAACTGTGTGGATCATTTTTGTACTCTCTTAAACTGCTATTTTTGCTAATGAAACATGTTTTCAGAAAAAAAAATGAAGATGATTGTAATGTCTTACCTAGTGATCAGTACAGTTTTACATCCAAAACTTACTCTGATGTATTAATTTTATAAGGCATATTGTATAAAAACATTGTTGCATCATTTTAAATCATATCACACAAAAAAGTATGATTAATAATATGAATTCAACAGGATCTGTTAATTTATATCTATTTTAGCCTGAGCTATGGACTTACTTACAATTGGTAAAAAGTTGGCTACCTCAGGGAGATTTGAAACTCAAAAGACAAACAAGGAAAAACACTAAAGTGTGATCCACTTTCGTTAGAACTATGTATATTTAAAGCCATTAAAAATCTCAAAGTGCTACTTGAAATAATATTCAGTGGGCTGTGCAGGGATTATTTACCCACTTTGCTGTTGTTTATTAGACAAGAAATACGAAGAAGTATGTAGTAAGAGTCCATAGAAAGCACGACAAGGGACTAAGAGCTTTCCTGCCCTTCAGAATGCTGAACTATAAATAGTTCATTTCCAAAAGAATTACCTCTAAAAAAATCTTCTCAGATACCCAGGCACTGATTGGTGGCCCTGCAGCAGTTTATTTATATTTCTTCTCATAGCCTGTACATTTCACTGTAATTATTTATTTAATGTCTCTGTGGCTCTAACTTTTGGCTTCTAAAAGGAGCCATTGGTCATTAGCCTGTGTTTTCCCAGCCTCTAAATCAACACTGGGACATGGCCACTGCTGAGTAAAGGATTAGTAAATGAGTTCTTGCACTGAGAGGGTGGCTCATGTCCTGCAGAGAAGGGTGCAACTCTGGTCACTATTTCTTGAGTTTCATGATGACAGTCATTTGGGAAAAATCCTTAGAGCTGTGGCTCTCAAAGTAAAGTTTCCAAAGCAGCAATAGCAGCACTGGCAGCAGGTGCCCTTTAGAAGTACAAATTCCCAGGTCTCACTCCCCACCTACTCATCAGAACCTCTGGGCTTGGGTCCCTAGGTCATTAAAATGCATATTAATACCAGGACCTGCTTTTGACGATTGTCTCAATGAGAGGTAGATCCATTAAATAAGGTTTATTATTATTTATTTTTTGGTACTGGGGATCGAACTCGGGTCCTTGCGCTTGTGCAGCAGGCGGCAAAACCACTAAGCTAAATCCCTGGCCCCTATAAGGTTTATTTCTTAAAGGCATGCCAGAATAGGAAGGATTTGAGTAGCCTATATTCCTTCTATCATTCTTTCTTTTAAATAATCTTTATTAAAAAACTTCAGCACAATGTAGTTGTTTACAGGTATTAAGTTTCTGATATGGAAATCACCTATGTTAGGGGTTGGCACACACTTTCTGCCAATGGCTGGAGAATAGATACTCTGGGTTTGTGGGCCATGTGGTCTCAGTCATGAGCACTCAGTTCTGCTCTTGCAGCATGCACGCAGCCACAGAGGGGTTGAAGGGAGGGCAGGGGAATGGGGAAAAACTAAGAAGCAAGATACATCATGTAAAGGTGCAGATTCCCAATGATGAATGTAACTGTACTGTATACCTAAAATGTACCAATAAACTTAACGAAATAAATAAATAAATGGTGCAGCTGCACCCCAATAAAACATGATTTATAAATATTAAAATTTGAATTTAGATGATTTTCATGTGACAGAAACTATTATCCTTCTTTTAATATTTTAAAATTATTTACAATTTTAAAGACTTTCTTACCCTGTGGATTGTACATTAATAGGCAGTGGAGTGGATTGGTCTATAGGTTGTGGGTCATCTAGGTAATAACAATTACCAACACAAAGTTTTTCAGGCACAGATATCCATTTGTTAATTGAGCACTTATTATGTACCCAGTAAATAAGCAATTCCGATAAAGCTCTCATCTTGAAGGAACATGAATGAGTCCAGAAGAGAAAAGACATTAAAAATTAATTAAATGAATAGGTGAGATAAATAAAGGACATGATCAGAAAAATGCTGTTAAAGGGAGAACTACTTTAGACAGGGGTCAGGGAGGAAGAAAGACTTGTCTGAGGAGATACTATTTAAACTAAGATGAATTCCTTGCAAAAGAAGAATCTCATATGTACAGGGACTGCTGCAACTTCACTTGATGGAAGCATAGTGAGTAATCTATGCAAAATTCCAGTCTGGAGAGATACGGAAGGAGGCAGAGCATGCAGGATCTTGTCAGCAAAGTTAAGGAATTTGGGGGAAGTTTTGTGCAGGGGAGTAACAGGATGTGCTCCAAAGTTTTCCACTGTTACTCATTCTTGTCGCTCTGTGGGAAACAGATCCGAAGCAAGTCCAAGGGAGTAGGAAGATGCCTGGGAGACTGTGAGAAATGTTTGCGTGCGCGTGTGTGTGTGCATCTTATATAAGCACACATTAGATATCATTAAAACTGAAACACTGACCGCGGGAACCTTAGGGAGACGAAGTGATCTCCTAAGCCCAAACAGATAATCATGTGATTCCTGAATTTAAAAAAAATTCATCTGAAGATTATGACAAGTCTTGGAGGCTGGTGTAGTGCAGGGGTGGAGAACCCATGCGTGAGTGCCACAGTGGGCTGTATCACTGTAGGCTCTAAAAGGTTCGCTGTCACAGATAGAATGGGCTGAGATCTCGCTGCAGAGCAAAATCTTCTAGGAAATGGTGGGAAGGCTTCATTCAACATTACCCGGCAGCCGAGAATGGTGCCCTTCCTATAAATGTGAAGAGAAAAAGGAACCTTGCATGGGGATGCAGACCTCAGAAATGAAGAAGCCTGGACACCCTGCTTCCTCACAGCGCACAGCCATGCACCTCAGTGGAGGGATGGCATCACTGGAAGCATCTGTCTAATAACAGCATCCTATTAGCAGAGCTGTCTACATCGATATTGAAAGGACAATTAAATAGGCACTCAGGTTGTGACCACTACTCCATGTGGTAAGTTGGGATGGACTGAACATCATTTTTAAAAAGGTACACTGTTAACATGGGGGATATAAATGCTAATTGGAGTAATGGCTTCATTCAGCAATTTCTTCTTTATGAGGCCATTGGGATCACGGTCTCTCCCCCATAAAAAAGGGTGAATCCTTATTAATTTAGATGATTACCTCATAGGAATGAACAGTACATGAAAACACAGGTCTGCTCATCATTTCCTTCCTGTTTTTCATGGCACCAGTACAGCAGTTCCAAGATGGGAACATTATACTACGTCTTCCATAGTGGTTTTCATGTCTCCACGAATCTCCATTAAAGATCTTTGCACACTCAGAAAAGAAAGCTAATCTCATATTTGGAAGTTCCTCTTACAAAAAATGAGTATTAATAAATATTATCGACTTTTTAGTTGATAATTTAATAAATACTGGGAATCCATTTCCACTAGCTAAAGTAGATAGATACCCCTGTATGTTTTGTGTTGAAACACTGGACACACTACTCAGAAGAACAAAAGAATCTAAAGCAAATCCTTATACTATTTTCTTATATTCATGACAAAGCAAATCCTTATACCATTCTCTTATATTCATTACTTTCATAAGTGTGACTGTGAATTTCAGGCAGCAACCATCACTTTGGGCTGGAGGCAGTGTGCTCAAATTCATGAATTACAAATCTTTCAACAAGGGCCTTTGATGGCTTCAGCCACTGGCATATGAAACTTCTGACCTAAAGGCCATTGGGTCCATTGTGGCCCAAACTGGTAGTGATTAAAAGTTATTATCGATACACGGGTGTTCAGCAACTGCCACAAAATGTATGTTGGTTTCAGTGTAATTTCTAAGACAGGCGTTTGTATTGGAAGATCATGGTTATCTTGTGCCTAGAGGCGTATAGTCTGGGGTATGAGTTAAGACACTGCCTGAAAGGAGTGACCCCACCATCACCTAGCCTTCATAAATGGTCTTTTTAGATGGAAACAGCCAGGAGCTTCTGGGTGACTGGCAAGAGCATTTGTCATTTGTAAGGGGTGGGGTAGATACTTACATTTACTATGGTCTCCCCATATCTCTATGTTTATGTTTAACTAAGACATAATGGGTCATAATGGGAAACTTTTAGAGAAGATTTTTATCAAAAGATTGAAGCTCTTCCTACTCAAGATGTGACCAGCAGACAGGTAGCCTTATCATCAGCTGGTCAGTAATTAACGTCACAAATTCTCAAGTCCACCCAGATGTCCACCCGAGTCAGAACCTGCATCTGACCAAGCTCCTCGGGCCATTCAGATGCAGAAGAAAGTCTGAGAAGTGCAGTGTGGCTTCAGGACCCCTGGGACAGCTGCTCACTGAACACGGAGCTCGGAAAACACATGTTGATGACAAAAATAAAGATCTGAATGCTGATTTTCTATTTCTTAATTTCATAATCTATCACAATGGTACCTCAGTTCATGAATTTAATTTGTTCTTCAATTTTGGAAAAGATGGCCATGTTTGTGTTTATGTGGGAAAGATGGCAGCAGTCATGTTTGTCACCCAATGCAGTTTGCAAACAAAAACAAAATGTTTCCAAATGCTTCTGTGTGTGAGCCAAACTGTTTGCAAACAAAAGCATTCAAGAACAGAGGCACCACTGTATCTCGTTGTGTGTATTACCTACATTGCCACTCTAAAATCGCCTGCCATTTATTGTCTTAACATCCTATTACAATTTAAGCTCTAGGATCTAAACTCAGTATTCCTTTTGCATCCAATCCTGATTTTATCAATTTCATAAAGGAAATGAAGTTGTAAGTCTTTATTATCTTATGCTAAATTAGGTCATGCCCAATAAGCCTACTCTCATGCAACACTAATTTAAACAGACTGTGTTTACCTGAGAGAACCTGGGTGGGTATCACAGTGTACCGGATCATTAACCAGCAGCAAACTGCTAGCCCGCTACTGAATGCCAGGGATGGCCAAGTACATGGTAAGAGTATTTTGTTCATGCTGCTAAACTTGTAACAGCCACAAAATTAAACACTCAGGCCAGTTTTCAAAATGGGTTTGTGTACAGCATAGTGATACTTAATATATTACATTATATCAACATGAGACTAACTGGAATATCCTTATGATTTGGATTATTACTTTATTTGTATGAATGTTTATACTTATGCTTCTCTTGGTGAAAATCTAAAGTGCATTGACTTCATGGTGAGAATAAATTGGTTAGCTTCAAGTTCAGGTGATCCTAGGATCTGAGACTTTCATTCTAAAACTGAGGAAAAAATGTTTAGTAAAGTGCTAAATATTTTTCCCAACATACATCTTATTGCTTCTTCATTCATACTGTCCAAAATAAATATGTTCATGTGTTTGAGTAAACACTTATAAGAACTCATATCAGCTAGATGTTTCAGCTTGGACAAGTTTCCAAAATTCTCTAAGCCTATATATCACTATTTTTACTGGAAAATAGAACAACTTTATAAATCCACTTTGCGTATTAAATGAAGATGGACATGATTTTTGGCATATAATAAAGTCTTCATGGATGTTGGCTGTTACCTCTACTTCTAGTACGTCTACAACTCATATTCCTAATCATTACTATGATGGCACTGCTAGAGTACAATATTTGCTTTGAGAGCACTAGGTTATGTACAAGATTTTAAAATAATTGAACATATAAGATCCACTCTTATCTAGTTCACCAGGTAACATTAAAACATAGTACTCCAAATTAAAGAAAAACTTAAAGATATATAAGTCTGTAGGTATGATTATCTTTTTAACTAATTCTAAGATTCTAAACTATCACTTAATCCTACCTAGGCCTTTCCTTAGGCCTTGTAAAATTAAATATTTGATTGTGTTGATTAGGATATTGCCAACAGCTGTTGCCCTCTGCACTCCTTCCCTTACAGAAACAAAATGATCTTTTTATCACACCAGCTATAAAGCCCAGTCTCTCTCCTTCTCCCTAGAAGCAGTGTAACCTAGAACTAATAACACAACCTGTGGGTACAGGTAAACATGGGTTCAAATCTGGACTCTCATGGTAGCTGCATGACTCTGAGCCTGTCAACATCTAAAGGACAAGGACGACAGTATCTTCTACATAGAATAGCTGTGAAAATGTGAAATGAGACTGTATATACTTCCACATAACAGTCAGCATTGTACGGTGGGCACAGTTAGGTACCTAATGCATGATATTATAATTGCCTAGACATGAAATATTAAAAAGGGCAGAGTTTCTGTCCAGGAGCCAAGCTCAACTTTAGGAAAAAAGAAGCTCAACCTGACTTAACTTTTTTCTCACCTCTGGGTTTGGATTCTCTGCAGAATCCTAAGGAATGCAATGCTTGCCCTGAGTCATAGTAACCTACTGACTTTCCAACCTATGTCTCAAGCTCATTGATTTTGACTTCAGAGTTAGTAAAGGCCTTGACCAACCATCTTGTCCCGATTCTCCTCAGAGTCATCATCATGATGCCTACCTCACTAGGGCTTACTGTTCTGGTTTTAACATTTCTGACTTTGGAAAGTTAACTATGTAATTAAGAAAACCATTCCATTTTTGGCTAGCTCCTAATTATAAGAAATTTATTTCTTCTGTTGAACAGAATTTTTTGTTCCTTGTTACATAAAACTGATGTTATTGATTTGACTTTTAGAAGAAAATGGAATGTATTTAAACGGCTATTCTATCTGATATGCTAAAGCATTTTTCAAGATTGGTGTCATGTCTTTATCCTTAAATGTAGTACTGAAAATAACTGAATACAATATTGGAGATAACTGTTTTACCAGCATGGAAAACAATGCAACTATTACTTTCCTTTTTGATTATATATTACCCAATCACTAAATAAAGCTTGAGGCTCTATCTTTGATTAGGTTAGAAAAGTCTCTTTTGGTTGACTTTGTGAGATGAGATTGCTAAGCAAAGAAGGTTTTCAAAATTTAAGCGCCCCTTTATCATCTACAGATCTTCTAAACCTCTACACATCCATAGAAATTATTCTGTGATTGCTAGAGACTTTAACTACTTTTATAAGCATCTTGTCCTACAAAAGTGAGATTCTTCTCTTAGAGGCTCAGGTTTGACAAGGACTATAAGCAAAATCTCATGGATCTGAAGAAAGAGAGAAGCTGACAGACAAAAACTGGCCTGGGACTAATTTAGGACGGGAGGAGCTGGCCAGGCACTCACAGTGGGGTGTGGGGACTCCCCTGTGGGGCATCAACAGCTTCCCAGAACACCGCCTTCGGACAAGGCCATGCTGGGACTGGACTGGATCAAAATAAAAACTAAACTATTGCTTTAGCTTTCCATTGCTGTGACAAAATACCAGAGATAATCTACTTATAAGGCAGAAAGGTCTATTTTGGCTTTCAGTCTCAAGGTTTCTGTCCAAGGTCAGTTGCCCCATTGTCTTTGGGCCTGTAGTGAGGCAGAGCATCATGGCAACCAGGAAGCCAGAGAGAGAGGAGGGGACCAGTTCAAGAGTCCCTTTCAGGAACACTCCCAATGACCTAACTTCCTTCCACTAGGCCCTGCCCCTGCAGGTTTCACCCCCTCCCAGTAGTGTCCAAGGCTGGCGTCCAGAACTTTAGGGTGTGGGCCTTTGGGGGACACTTATCCAGACCACAGCAGTGACCTTCAGTTGTGTCCTTCCTGACTATGGCATTCATCCTGCATCATTCCCTCCATCTGCTGAACTGAAAATATCTAGATGTCAAACCATAACTTCACCCTGCTTTCTTACAGCACCTAAACCAGGGAATTTCCCTACTTCCTTGAGTCCTCTTCAGAATTGCCTGCTGCAAAGTCAACTTCTAAATCTTCCTGAGAGGTCCGACAGCACCTCAGGCTGTGAGCTGTCTCTCGCTGCAATGAGTCAAGACATCCACTTTTGTTCAGCTGCAGGTGTTGTCCTGGTGACTTTGCCTGAAGGCTGCTGGCATCTTGTTATTGAGGTGAGACATAAAATAAAAAAGACTACCTGAAATTTGACCAAATGGAAAGCTTTCATAAGTGTGTTATGACCTATAAAATATAGGTATAATAAATGAATATAGAACAGTGCCAATTTGGAAGTTAAATCCTTTAGTAAGAGCCCACTTTTCTGTTTTGCTGCCCTAAACTGAAAATAATTTTGACGAAAATCTTGCTTTTTCCTTACCTAGAGGTTCATCCCAGCTTTGATTTGAATGAAGGTGTCCCTTTCGGATTCTGGCCTGTGCTCCTAACTCCCAAGGTAACAATGCTACGAGGGCATGGGAGGAGTGGGTTAGCAGGGCAGAGCCTCACGGATGGGATCAGTTACCATCTTTGCCTCTTTTGCAGCATGAGGACAGCTAAGGGAACCACCTTGGTCCAGACCTTAAGCAGACACTGAGTCTGCTTTGATCTTGGACTTCTCAGCTTCCACTGGGTAATGCATATAAGATTTTCGGTTTTATTTTGCATTTTTGGCTTTTTAAAAAGTCACATTATGTCAGTTTGTGGGCCTTTAAAATTTCTGAGTCTCTTATACAATATCTGTTGTCAAGCCGGATGTCTTGTTTTGCATTATTTCAGATCTTATTGCTGGCTTAGTTAAAATGTTCCTCTTGATACTTACTTTGCATCTGCTTAATATTCCCAGCATGGATAATCTGGGAGCCACATACTTAAGTAATATTAAATAATATTTCTCCTGCACATCAACCTTGAGAGAAGACAGATCTTCGGGATCCTGAAGAACCACCTAGGGTTTCATGAGACTCAAAGAGTGTAACTTCCCACCCAGCTGCTCTGTTAAAAGGGAATTACATGAAAATGTAAAATTCACTCCAAAGACAGGTACAGGTGGCTTTTACCAGTTTGCATTGTCTCTGAGAAAAAAGTCCAATTTGCATTGAACATTTTTATTAGACAATTTGAGTTGAAGAGAAAGCAAGCCTACAAATATAGGGAAAAATAACCATAGGTTTTTAGGTAGACATTTATTTTCCTTTAATTCAGAAATACACTACATGCCAGTGTTGGGCCAACATGACACTAAAAGCAATCTTATTAAAAAGCTGCACGGGTTAAAATGCGAAACCGTACAAGGACAGCGTATATAGATATGGTTGACAAAGAGGGCGTGTAGCTGCCACATTATAATAGTTTATTTTAAAACCATAGCCCTATGACTCATCTGAGCTATAGCAAGGCACATGCTGCTTGTGCTTGAAACACAACAGAATGGGAAGCAGGTCTGTGTCGATCCAGCCGAGACGCCCTGAGCCACAGTGGATCACGAGCCCAAAATCTACTGGTGAAAGCAAGGTTCAAATGTTGGGCACTGCAAATGCAAATGACAAACCCAAAGGGCCAGAAATAGGTTCAAAGCCAGAGCGATGGGGCTGGGCCAATGGTCTAAAATTGGGCAAAGCGGCAGAGCCAAGAACAATTTCCCGCACCAGGTCAGTGAGGGCACCCGCCGGGCGCAGCCGTGGTGTCTGCAGCTGGCTCTTGCCTCTGAGCTTGGGCTCGGGGCTGACCTGAGAGATACACGCAAACTTCTCATGCAGAGCTGGGCAGGACACCTCATGCTCCAGCTCCACCTCCGAGGGATTAAGAGCTGTCACTGGCATGAAAGGAAGGAGGATGAGAGAGCTTTAAAAACTATAAGAAGCAAAGGAAGAAAATTCAGAAGTTGTCTGTAAAATTAAATTGAAGGATAACAAACACCAAACTTGACAGAACCTAAGATTTGCTTTTTCATCAGAGCAAGGAGCCGGGGTTTACAAGGCGCCAAAGTCTTATACAGACCCATCTGCTATCAGTCATTCTCACACTCATGTTTTGATTACCTAAGCATGTTTATGGTTTTATTTTAATCACCACAACACAGTTAATCATTTAAGAGTTCTCCATATTGCTGTCTACACTGCCGGCGTTTTCACAGCAGTGAAAGAAATATGCTCATGGAAACAATGTAAAATGTTAGAGATCACCTTGGAAATGCAACTGAGCTAATTCCCTGAGGACTTTCAATAGAAAAATGTGAAGATAAATTTAACTATCCTTCAAAGAAATAAATGACTTGGGGTTATTAAAGTGTCACTGGTGGGAAGAAACTTGCATCTATATAAACAAAATAAAACCTGCTGCCTCCAAACTTTGTCCCCATGTTTAACAAATCAGACTAAATAATTTCAAGGTAAGTTAATGGTTATTTCATTACAACTACTGAAGTGAATTCCCTACAATAGTCTAGGCCAGTGATGGCAAACCTTTTAGAGTTTTCAATGATAATAAACAGCTGGCTGCAGCATACGTCCTATAGGTTTGCCACCACTGTTCTAGGCAGTGTCCTGAGTGTTATATACATCCATTAAAATATGCTCAACAGTTCAACAACACAGGCTTAACATTTATTATTTTTAAATTTATTATAAGAATATGCTTGCAATACATAATGTTTACATTCCTTGTGTTGGGTTGGTACGTGTACATAACGCATCTTGGTTCTTTTTCCATCTGCCCCTTTACTTTCTCTCCCTGCATTTCTTGGACCTTTTTCCATCTGAGAAATATCTAACTCCTTACTTTCTACTATCTTTTATTTTGCTCTTTATTTATAATTTGGGTTTCTCATATAAGGGAAACCATATGATATTTAAGCCCGTGCGTCTGATTTATTTCACTTAACATTATGGTCTCAAGGTGTATCTGTTTTCCTAGAAATGACTCATTTATTCTTCTTTATGGCAGAGTAGTACTTCATTGTGTGCAAATGCCTCATTTTCTTTATTCATTCATCTGTTGATGGACACATAGGCCCCTTCCAAGATTTAGCTATTGTGAATTGTGCTACTATAAACATGGATATTCATGGATCACTGCAACGTCTTCAACATAGGCAATTTTATAGGCAGATGAACCACAGCTCTGAAAATTATGTCATCCCAAATCACTGAACTACCAAATGGCAGTAGTAATATTGGAAACCTGGAATAAATCTGAAATTTTAATCTCACCCACTATGAGACATTGCTTCCTACAATGCATATCTGCTCAGCCCAAGAAAATGCCAGGGCGTGGGTCCCAGAGCTAGTGGTGAAGAGTCCCACAGGATGGAGCAAAGTCTCCCCTGGTCCTGGGCAAATGTGACCTCAGCCCTGCTGCTGTGTTCCTGTCAGGCTGTGGCTTCTCTATAACACCTGTTGGTTATATTTTCTGTTTCTAGGCCCCAAAACGTGTTTCTCTTTGTTGAAAAATAATGATGGAAAATGACACAACATTGAAGAAAACACATCCTGAGTCGCTTTCCAAGCAGTGGAGATGGATGGGTATTGACCCACTGGCCCAAACGTGGCCTCCCAGATGCTTCCAGTTTTGTTGAAAGAAAAAACAACAACAATAACAACAACAACAACAACACGAAGTTCTGAGGAGGCAGACAGTCCAGGGTCCTCAGAGCAAAGCCAGCCATCTGCACAGGGACGGCCATCGGCCACCAGGTCCTGTGCAGGCACCTGCGAAAGGCTCCATGCAGCCCAAGGCACCTTCTCCATCCTGACGCGTGCGCTCCTCAGCTGCAGGGTGTGCCCGAGAACCACGCGTGAACCCACAAGCCCTCGTGCGGGTCCACACTTCAGATGAAGAGGCTTCTTCCGATGCAGCGATTCCAAAGAACTCACACTGCCTGCAGTGGAAACTGATGAGATTCGGGACATGCAATCCCCACACAGGGTGCCTTGGCATTTGTGGAAACAGCAGAGCAAGAAATCCCTCTCCCCTTCTCCTCACCCCTCTGCCCCAGTGCACGTCATAAAAACTGGGGAGCTGTTTCTGATTTTCCCCAATGCGAGTCAGAGGACCCTCCTTCAGGAGGCGCCCTCCCCAGAGCCGGGGAAAGAAAATCATTACCTCTGAAGACGGGTCACAGAGAAGAAGAACAAACAGACCTTGCTGTGTTCCCCATTTACCACCACAAGAGCAAGAGCCTGTTGTCCAATTACTTTTATCCACGGCTGTGGTCCCTTCATCAAATGCAACACAAAAATACATGAGTTTATCTGTCATCGCGTCTTCCTTTCCTTATGAAGTCTCCTTAGGCCACAATGTCGCAGGGGTTACTAAATTTGTATGATTTTCTCCCACCAATCTTTGTCAGTGTGATATTTTAGATTCAGCCAGGGATCCTAAGAAGGTAAAGAAAAGTCTTTTCTTCCCCTTAGTACAAGGAGTCACAACTGCACATCAGGTATGAGGTCACTGCTATTTACACCACTAAGGGTTTCCATTATGACATTTTGAATTTGCTGCGTAGTTAGTTTTCCTACATTTTAATAAAAAGAACTTTGCTTTATATGATAATACCAACCTTCAGTTGCAACAAAAATTCCACATATTAGCTATGTTTATGTGACAGTTATTAATTACTTAACATTTGTCCTCTTTTTAAACATCACATCCAAAGCAAAACTTTATTTTATTAGTATATATTTGCAGTACATAAAGTTTACATTCATCTTAGGGAATAGGTAGGTGCATGTGTATAACACAGCTTGATTCTTTATTAATTCCCTTCCCTTTCCAATCTACAGAATGGGAAAAAAGATTTTGATCTTTTGCTAGCTATTCCTCAGATAGAGGCCTAATACGTAGAATATGCAAAGAACTCAAAAAAATTTAGATCACATAAAAGAGATGGTCATCTGAAATGAATAGATACTTCTAAGAAGTACAAATGGCCAATGAACATATGAAAAATTGTTTACTATGGCCATTAGAAAAATGCACTAGGAAAAGACATAGCCATAAGAAAAACAACACTAAGATTTCGTCTTACACCAAAAAAAATGGATAGCCTGGAGAAATCAGAGAATAACAAATTTGGTGTGGCAGCAGTGAAAAAGGAACCTTCCTACATTGTAATCTAGTATAACCACTAGGGACATTAGTATGGAGATTTCTCAAATAACAAAAAACAGAAATTCCACTTGAACTACCAATTCCCCTTCTAGGTAGATTCCCAAAGCAAAAACTTTCTACCTATATATGCCATTGAGTTTGTTCATATGGCACAGTATACATGTCTGACCTAAGTCATCATTTCATATAATATGGACTTGAAATAAAGGACTGGAATTTATTAGGCTGAATCATGAATTGTCATTTTATGTGTAATAAATGATCAAATATTAGAGATTTCATGAGTTATATACACACATGCAAAATGAACAACTTGGGCTGTGTAATAGTTTGTGTACATGAAGTTCCCATGAGAAATGTGATAACATTAGAAATTAAAATAGCCAAAGATAATTAAAAACAACCGTAGAGATTATGAAATTATTTCTGAAAGCTTACTGTTTCCATTTGGGAACTGAGTTTATATTACCCATTTATGTTTCTACGTGGTGATAAAAGCATTATTATTTATAAGCCATTAAAGAAAATAAAGTTTACCATTCTCACATCTGAAAAAGTCAATACTTTTTCATAGATGGATTGTAGACCGTGACTACTCTTAGATATAGCATTTCATAGCACTCAGCCCAAAATATGTTTGTCTAAACATTCATTTCTACCAGCACGTTTCTACTGCATCATTACATATTTTTTATAACCTACAGCTCAGCTCTTACTGAACAGGGAAATGATTTCTAACCAGAAGGAGCCCATGCGGGAGCTAACTGGGTAACAAACAAAAGGTTCCTCCTAGCTCTGACCCCCCTCGAACCTAAAACACGTCCGGGTCTCACTCATTCTTGCCTGACAAGTTTTATGTTTTCCTCCACTGTCCTTTGTTCTCAGTAGAGTTTCTGCAGCCCCTGCTTCCCACCATATGTAAATAAGGTGAATCCTAGTGTCTCTTTCTATCCAGTTGTACAAGCTGAACGTATCTATCTCAACCAATGAACTAATGTTGAGTGTCTTGCCATGGCATCCTTACCCCTCCTTTCCCAAATCTATATAAACCCTTTCACCTAAATCCCAGACTGGATTGACTGAAGTCCCCTGTCAGTCCACTAGCGAAATAAACCTGCCTCCAAATTCCAGGGTGTGTGCTCGATTCTTTGCACCTAGAGCTACAACGCTGTGAGTTATATTTGCTACAACATTACCACTAACCATCAATGGGTGGGCAGAAACCTAAGAGCACATAATCATGCGGAATATTTTGGGACAAATATTACAATAAAAGCAAAGCTATTACGATGTTTTAGAAAGAAAATCTCGTAACCAGCATAGCCTCAAATTCAGTAGATGTTAGCATGTCTGGAAAGCTCTTAAGTCATCATGATGCCTTTGTTTCCTTAGCACTTTATATTTTTCCAAAAAGTTTTCACATATATTAAATCACTTACATCAGGCCTCACAGGTACCAACTGCAAGAGGCAGGGCCAATAACACTGTCCTGTGAGCTGTGGAGAAACTGAATCTCACTGGGACTGAATGACTAGCAGAAGAACAGTTTATGGATGGGGCAGAACTAGGTGAGATATAAATTCTGTGACAGCTCTTTTGATGTTCTGCTGAGGGCAGTTGGCACTTTGCTGAGAAATTTGTCTCAACAGTGAAAAGTTTGCTACCTTTAGAAAAGAACGACAATGCCTGTGGCCCCAATGTGGCCCGATTTTATGGCCTTGGGCTCTGGATTTCTCCACCTGCTTAGGACCACTGCTTCTCACCATACCCTGGAGTTATGATAACCACCCTGGGATGTCCCGATTGGAGGCTTGCTATGGTTCCAAAAGGCACTCTAATACAGGAGCATGTGCGCTGATTACTGGGGAAGAGGTAATGTCTGTATCTGTGACTGACAGACTACTTGGAGAAAGGCCCCAGGGTGAGGTCTGCCACTAACAGAGAACAAGCATGCGGCTTGCTCCCTGTCCTCTACATACTTGTATATTTCATTTCCACTTCTCAAGTCGTCCCTTCAGGAAGCAAACTCCCTCCTTCTTTTCTGAAACGCCACCCTTTCTTGGTTAAGAGTTCTCCACTAAATAATTGTGCAGTAGAAAGACTGTCTATTCTACACTTCTTCTTTCCTAGCTGAGGACAGTGAGGGTAGAGTCATATGACCACGTGCGCTGTTTGTACCTTGCCAGAACAACAGGAGAAGTTCCCTACAGAAGCTACAGTACCACACATCCTTGCATTGCAGTCCCAATACCTGGCATAGTTTTCTGTTTATAACATGGTGAGTTGAAGTGTTAACAAGTGATGGTCCTTCTTCCAAAGGAATTTTGTGGAAATTCCCTTTGAGCCCTTTGGCTCTGTGGCCAAATGACTATTCTATGAAGCACCCATGGCGAGCACAGGGCTCCACGGCCTGTGGTACTTACTTGCTCTACCACTGTGAAGCCATGCATGAGTGGTGGTGTCCTAAACCTATGGGTAGACACAGGAGTGGGGCTGCCACTGCTGAGAAGAAATATTCTGAGGAAGTCAGCTATGGACATATCTATATCTAGAGAAAAAGATAGATATGGTAAATACAGGCATGATACAGACATAGAACAAGAGTTTCTCTCATAAAAAGCATTTAAAAAGCTTTTTCTTCATTTAAAAATTACTCATCATGTCCAGATATGATTTAAGTGCAGTCAGCAGCACACTGGTTGCTTACTGTTTATTGGAAAAATATTTGAACATGTTCAAATAAGAAAAAGATTTCAAACTGACAGCTTAAGCATCACTTCCTCCCCAAGTCACGCATCCTAGCAACTCCAGATAGTTGCTCTCTACTGATCTTCTTTAGTAATTTATTAAAACTCTTCTTTTAAAATATAGTTTAGTATGTATGTAATATACTTCTCCTACTGAAATATAAATTCTTTGAGGGTTCTTGTTCTAGTATTCTCATTGGTGGACGCAATACTTGACACCCATGACATAAAAGGGGGAGGATAGGGAGGATAGGGAGAGAGAGGTCCCGGGTCGCAAGGAGCTCCACTCTATCCAGCCCAGGCCCACCTTGGTGATACACTTAGCCAGGTGGGTGCCTGCAGGACACACACACGCACACACACACACCCCTCCTCTGGCCTCTTGGCTGTACTGCCACCTGGTTCCACACTACAAAGACACGGGACACCAGACCACCATACTGGGTAAGTTGGAGGGATCATCACCTCCCACTGGAACCTAGACTGTGATCGGGGAAGGGCAACTGGAACCTGCAGTACAGCCTTGGGACTTGCAGCCAGAAATCTGCCTGAATCTCACGGGTCTGCGACTGGCTTACTGAGACTCACTGACTTATATCTACACGCTGCTACCCATGTTGTCTATTGTGACAGCAGAGACATACCCTAAGGAGGTCCTTCATTTTTGTTTTTATTTTTTATTTCTGAAATCAGTATTATTGGTTTGTTTTTTCTCTCTTATTTTTAAATTTTTTTCCTACTCTTTGCAAATTTTTGTTTTTCTCTTCTTTTCTTCTTCTTTCTTTTCTCTCTCTCTCACACTCACTCTCTTGCTGTCCCACATTGTTCTTCACCTCCCTTTGTGTTCCTGTTCTGGGCCTAATCCATATTTCTTCTTTATTCTTCTTTTCTTCTCTTTCCTTTTCTCACCTGTGTTCTCTGGCCTCACTGCTAACCTTCCCCTATCCTTCTACCTACCTATCCCTCCCTCCCCAACTCCTGCTAACTCCTCATCTCGAAGGGTAAAGCTGCTATATGGAACAGTTTATTCACTATAAACATCTGTTGGGTTGGTCCTCAATTTTGATTTAATTCACACAGTTAAAGGTGATAGATTAATAACTACCACAAATTATCATTTTCTAAGATGTACTTGATGCTATGGTGTTCCTGATTATATCACTTGAGCGAAGGTGATGTTATTGATCTAGTCTGTGGTCCTTCCTAGTATAATGAAAATGAGATAGCCTCAGAGTCATTAGAGACTCAAAACCTAAAGACCAGCTATTCTGGAAGACACCACTGAGAAGCAATCATTCCATAAGGGTTCTAATTAAAAGCAACAAAGATACTTACAATAAGCAATTTCAAAGTATCAACCCAGGAATTAAACCAAGGGCAGTACCAAAAACAAAAATGAAAAGACATTTAAGCAAGGCCCAAACTCAGACTTCCACCCCACCAAGGGTAAACACTGGGGGAAACGAGGTGGAAAAGTCTGATAATCAACCACCTGGACACCCTGAACTGATAGCACAGGAAGTAACAAAACAGATAAATGAGGCTTTAGAAAAATTCAAAGCAGAAATAATCTCCCAGATAACTACAGAGACGGTGAGCAGAGTGAAAGACATGATTAGAGGCTCTAGAAGAGAAACAGATAAAAAAAAAATAGATGAGCTCAGAATCATACTGGAAGCCATGAATGCCCAGCATAAGAAAGAAATGGAAACCATGATCACGCAACATAAGAAAGAAATGGAATCCATGAAAGAGATTCAAACAGATATTCAGCAGATTAAAAACTCCATTGAAAGTATGCAGAGCAGATTAAGGGAATCTGAAGATAGAATATCAGATATAGAAGACAGGATTGTGGTTAAGGACCATGAAAACAGAGATTTCTTAAAAATAGTAAGGGACCACGAGAAATCAATCCAGCACCTGGTAGACAATGCAAAGAAGAATAACATAAGATGCACGGGAGTCCATGAAAAAACAGGAGAAAGTACAATTGACATAAAAAAACTGTCCACAGAAGTAACAGCACAAAACTTCCTAGACAGAGGTAGAGAACTGGACATACATATACGTGAGGCATATAGAACTCCAACTAGCCCTGATAAAAAAAAACTACACCTAGACATATAATAGTCAAGATCCCAGAAACCCAAAAGAAGAACAAAATCCTACAGGCAGTTAGAGAAAAGAAACAAATCACCTACAAAGAAAAACCCATCAGAATCACAGCAGACTTCTCAATACAAACTCTCAAATCAAGGAGAGCCTGGAGTGAAGTATTTCAAGCCCTAAAAGAAAGTAACTTCCAACCTAGATGGTTGTATCCAGCAAAATTATCTTTCAAAGATAATTACAGAGTGTTCCACCCCACAAAATCAGAATACACATTCTTTTCGGCTACACAAGGATCATTCTCCAAAATAGACCACATGCTAGCTCATAGGACATGTCTAAGTAAATGTAAAAGAACTGAAGTTACCCCCTGTATATTATCAGACCATAGTGCAATATAATTGGAGATCAATAACATAAGAAACCTCAAAATCCCCACAAACACATGGAAACTGAATAATATCCTCCTGAACAACCAATGGGTCACAGAGGAAATTAAAGAAGAAATTAAACAGTTTCTACAAGTAAATGAAAATGCCAGTACAACATATAGGAGTCTATGGAACACAATGACAGCAGTTATATGCTGGAAATTCATAGCTGTGAATAGCTATATTAGGAAAACAGAGAGACCTCAAATAAATAACCTAATGCAGAACCTCAAAATCCTAGAAAAAGAAGAGCATAAAAAATCCAAAGCTCGTACAAGAGAGAAAATTATAAAGATCAAAGGAGAAATCAATGCAATGCCCAAAATCAAAGACCCAATTCAAAAATGGGCATCTGAAATGAACAGACATTTCTCAAAGAAGTAAAAGCAGCAAACAAATATATGAAAAAATGTTCAACATCACTCATCATTCAAGAGATGCAGATGAAAACAACACTGAGATTCCACCTCACCCCAGAAAGAATGGCTGCTATCAAGAAATCAACAAATAACAAATGCTGGCAGGGGTGTGGGGAGAAAGCAACCCTTCTCCATTGTTGGTGGGAGTGTAGACTGGTGCACCACTGTGGAAATCAGTATGGAGATACCTCCAAGAACTAGGGCTACAGGTCCCATTTGACCCAGCTATTCCTCTGCTGGGTATCTTCCCAAAAGAATTAAAAGAATCATACCACAGTGATATATGTGTACTCATGTTTATAGTGGCACAGTTTGTAATAGCTAAAGCTTGGAAACAGCCCAAGTGCCCATCGACTGGAAACTGGATAAAGAAGATGTGGGCTTTTTAAAATAAAATGGAGTACTACTCAGCCATAAAGAATGAGAAACTAGAGACATTTATAGCTAAATGGTTGCATATTGAGGCCATACTCTTAAGTGAAATATATAGGACACACAGGTAAATACCAATAGTTTCTCTAGTGTGAGAAACTGATAGTGTAAACAAGAGTTAAAATGATTAAAATGAATAATTGCTAATTTGAAATAGGAAAAAAGGTCCAAAGATGAAGGAGTGAAGGGAGGGGAAGGGAAAAGGAAAAGAGGGGAAGGAAAAACTATGAGAAAAGAAAAAAAATGGAAATGAAATGTATGCAAATAAGGAAGGGTCGAGGGAGTGAAGGTTGCACAGGTAATTGTGAAAAAAATAAGAACCAAGATATATCATGTACAAGTACAAACACTCAATGATAAATGTTAACGAATTGTATACCTAAAATGTACCAATAAAATGTACCAATAAAATTAATTTGAAAAAAAAGAAACCAATGCAATGGAGACTAAGAGAATAATACAAAACATCAATGAATCAAAGAGTTGGCTTTTTGAAAGAATAAATAAAATTGATAAACCTTTAGCCAACCTTATCAAAAAAAGGAAAGAAAAGGCTCAAATCCAAGCAATTAAGAATGAAAAAGGTGACATAACAACAGATTCAACAGAAATCCAGAGGATCATCAATACTTACTTCGAGAACCTGTACTCTAATTAAATGGAAAACACAGAAGAAATGGACAGATTCCTAGATACATATGAATTGCCAAAGTTAAATGAAGAAGATATAGAAACTCTAAACAGCTCAATTACAATGAGTGAAATTGAAAATGTAATAAAAAAATTTACCAACAAAGAAAAGCCCAGGTCCTGATGGCTTTACTGGTGAATTCTACAAGACATTTAAAGAAGAACTATCACCATTACTCTTTAAACTCATCAAGGAAATTAAAAGGGAAGCAAGGCTTCCAAACTCATTCCTGGAAGCAAGTGTTACTTTGATTCCAAAACCAGGGAAAGACTCAACCCAAAAAGAGAACTATAGGTCAATCTCCCTAATGAATATAGATGCAAAAGTCCTCAACAAGATACTGGCAAACAGAATACAGAGGGTCATCAAGAAGATCATACACCCTGACCAAGTCAGATTTATCCCAGGGATGCAAGGATGGTTCAATATTCATAAATCAATAAATGTAATACACTATATTAACAGAGTCAAGGACAAAAACCATATGATCATCTCAATAGATGCAGAAAAGTCATTCGACAAAATCCAATACCCATTCATGATAAAAAACCCTACAGAAAATTGGAATAGAAGGTCTTTATCTCAACCTGATTAAGGCTATCTATGAAAAACCAACAGCCAACATCATATTAAATGGTCAAAAACTGGAAACCTTCATGCTAAAATCAGGAACAAAACAAGGATGCCCACTATCACCACTCCTGTTCAATATAGTTCTGGAAACATTAGCCACAGCAATTACAAAAGAGAAAGAAATAAAAGGAATAAAGATAGGAAAGGAAGAAGTTAAACTGTCATTATTTGCTGACGATATGATACTTTACATAGAAGACCCAAAAAACGTGGCCAAAAGACTTCTAGACTTAATTGACAGATTCAGTAGAGTAGCTGGATACAAGGTCAACACTCAGAAAACAATAGCCTTCTTGTACACAAATAACAGACTCACTGAGAGAGAAATTAGGGAAACAACTCCTTTCACAATAGCACCCCAAAAAATGAAATATCAAGGAATCAATCTAACAAAGGAAGCAAAAGACCTCTACACTGAAAACTATAGCACTCTGAAAAAAGAGATCAAAGAGGATCTAAGAAAATGGAAAGACATCCCTTGCTCCTGGGTAGGAAGAACCAATATAGTGAAAATGGCCATACTTCCAAAACTACTACACAGATTGAATGCAATGCGGACTGAAATTTCAACAATATACTTCACAGAACTAGAGAAAATAATCCAAAAATTCATATGGTACCAGAAGAGAACTAGAATAGCAAAAGCAATTCTAAGCAACAGAGACATGGCTAGGGGTATCACAATTCCCAACTTTAAAGTATAGTACAAAGCTACTGTGATAAAAACAGCATGGTACTGGTAAAAGAACAGACCTGAGGTTCAGTGGAATAGATTAGAAGATGCAGAAATAACTCCAGACATACTTAGCTACCTCGTCTTTGACAAAGGAGCCAACCGCCACCATTGGAGGAAAGATAGCCTATTTAATAAATGGTGTTGGAAAAACTGGATTTCAACCTGGCAAAAATTAAAACTAGACCCATACCTATCACCATGCCCTAAACTAAGATCAAAGTGGATTAAAGATCTAAATATTAAAACAGAAACACTAAACTTGCTGGAAGATAAGTTAGGGAGAACTCTTAAAGACACTGGCATAGGAAAAGACTTTATGCTTGGGAACTAGCACAAAGAATCAACAACTGGGATCTCATCTTATTAAAATGCTTCTGCACTGCAAAAGAAACCACCAACCGAGCTAAGAGACAACCTACTATGTGGGAAAAAATTTTAACACCTGTACCTCAGACAAAGGACTACTATCTAGAATCTATAAAGAACTCAAAGAAATCAGACCTCTCAAATTTAAAGACCCAGTTAAAAAATGGGCATCTGAAATGAACAGACATTTCTCAGACAAAGAAGTAAAAGCAGCAAATAAACATATGAAAAAATGTTCAACATCATTGGTCATTGGAGGGATGCAGATGAAAACAACACTGAGATTCCACCTCACCCCAGAAAGAATGGCTGCTATCAAGAGATCATCCAGTAAAAAATGTTGGTGGGGGAGTGGCAAGAAAGGAACCCTTCTCCATTGTTGGTGGGAATGCAGACTGGTGCAACCACTGTGGAAATCAGTATGGAGATACCTCAAAGAACTAGGACTAGAGGTCCCATTTGACCCAGGTATTCCCCTGCTGGGTATCTTCCCCAAAGAATTAAAAGAATCATACCACAGTGATATATATGCACCCATGTTCATAGTGGCACAGTTTGTAATAGCTGAAGCTTGGAAACAGCCCAAATGCCCATCAACTGGAAACTGGATAAAGAAGATGTGGGTTTTCTTAATTTATAAAATGGAGTACTACTCAGCCATAAAGAACAAGAAACTAGAGACATTTATAGCTAAATGGATGCATATTTGGGCCATACTCTTAAGTGAAATAAATAGGACACACATGCGTAAATATTGAATAGTATCTCTAGTATGAGAAACTGAAAGTGTAAATAAGGATGAAAATGATTAAAACGAATAATTGATAATTTGAAATAGGAAAAGGTCCAAAGGTGGAGGGGTGGTGGGAGGAGAAGGGGAAAGAAGGGAAAGAAAAAACTATGAGAAATGAAAAAAAATGGAAACAAAATCTACGTAAATAGGGAAGGGTGGAGGGGGTGAAGGGTGCACACGTCATGGGGAAAAAATAAGAACCAAGATACGGCATGTACAGGTACAAGCACCCAATGATAAATGTAAATGTATTGTATACCTAAAATGTACCAATAAAGGAATTTAAGGAAAAAAAATAAAAGAGGGGAGGATTAACTTTGGCTCACATTTTAAGGGGATTCAGTCCATGGTTGGCTGGCTTCAAGCAAGAGACATCATTGCACAAGTGCATGGCTTAGTTCATGGCGGCTGGGAAGCAGAACATGGAAACCAGCCAGGGGTAATACATAGTGGTCATGGTCACACCTCAGTGAGCTACCCCAAAACTCCCCACAGTGTTTCCAACAACCCGCCAGGTGGATCCCAAAGCTGATCAAGATGATGCTCCACCTTAACCAGCCCAGGCATGCTCATTCACCAAAATGTCTCCTATAAAAATCATAGTATTTGGTAAATACTACATGTGCATCTGTTGGATACAAATAATGGAAGTCTATAATAACTTGATATAATGAAGCTGGTATGAAATAAATAGAGTTTTGAAAAAGCCTTTTACCTTTAAGACATTCATATTATTTTCATATAAGGGCAGCCACATAAGGGGATATAGGAAAAGATAAGCAGTCATTTAAATATATATCTGGGTATTCTGCTAGTTAAGTGTGCCAAAGAAAGATGTCATATATCACCTACTTGATGATCAAAATCCACAAGTAGCAAGAAAGTATTGAATTGTGACTTTAAAGTAAATTGTTTCAACTTAACTTTCAGGTAAACTATGCACAGTGGTAATATATTCCCTAAACCTTATAATTTGAGGGCAGGGTACAGGTCAGTGCTATGGTGCAAGGTGTTAGGTTCAATTCCTACTGCACACACACACACAAATCACACACATATCACACATACATGTACACATATAATTTTTAGGTAGGAGAATAAACTTTAAGGCTCACTGTCAAAGTTGTTTTTGAAATACTGTGATTTAAGCAGACATGAGGCAGTTACCTCAGTGGTTACTTTTGACTCTGCAAGGTGCTGAGCTAAAGCCCTGGCCTGGGAGCCCAGGACACAGGCTCTGTGATCACTGAGGATGCTCCGCCCCTTTTGTGGGGCCTTCGGATCACCCAAGAGGTCACATGATAAAATGACACTTGCCCAAGTGTGACATTAATTGTGACTGTCCCAGCTGAGATCTGGTCTTCAGAACTGCTGGGCTGGCCCATGGGAGGAGCATCACAGGGTGCCCTTGCAGCTCTGCCACAACAGAGGAGACTGTTCCTCTCTACCAGGCCCCAGAGAGGATGCACCAGGCGGGCTCTAAAATGTCATTCATTTAACAATCAAGGTCATTTGCAGATTGCTGTCACACAGTCACTGTAATATACATAATGGTAATTTTAAATCCCAGCAACCCAATTCCATTTTTGCCTTTTAACAAAATATACAGTGCTTCGCTGGGAATTTAGCTCAGTGGTTCCACCGCCTGCCTCACAAGTGCAAGGTCCCAAGTTCGATCCCCAGTACCAAAAAAAAAATGTACAGTCCTTTTTAGTTAAAAAAAAAATAAAAGGGAGGGGGGAGGATTTTAAAAGTGTCTTCAACTTATTACAGAGAATATTTGCATGATTATAACTTTGCTTTTAGAAGCCTACAATCTGAACTCAGACAACAAACAAACAAAGAATGATGATGGGGTCCAAGAGAAAGAAATAGCTTTGCTTTTTTTCAGTTGTAAAGATTTATAGGTATATTTTGGACTTTCTTCTCTGTACCCATTGGTTGACTTACATATTAGAAAGTATATTATCTGACTAATTTGAACAATTACTTATACTGTAAGACAAAATAAGAAAAAAGAAAGGGCTTGGTAATAGGTGTATAACTCAGAAGAGGTTAGCTTGTTAGAAGTAGTGATTGTCCCTCTACTGTTATGGGGCTTACGTGAAGCTGTCAGTGATTTCTTAAATGTGATATTTATTAGTAGAAAGATTTGTCAAAGGGCATGTACTATGGGCTGAATAATTTCCCATGCTGATGCTCATTAGTATCAAGGCCAGTTTAAACACATCCTCCTTAAAGGGAGCTCAATAAGGGGGAAAAACTGGGAGTCTACACTATCTTGAAGTCCTACATTATTTTCACATTGAGTTTTTTTTTCTAATTCCCTCTTTGTGCCTCAATTCCTTCATCTGCAAAACATGCATAGCCTTAAACTCACTACCACATCTTGGTGTGAGAAGGGCTTAATTTTTAATAAAACTGATGTGGACAATCCACCTAAGTTTTACATATATCCCCAAACCATGTATATGTGTGTGTTTTTGTTACCTATAGTTACCGCTGAGCAATTTCCACAATTCAGAAAATCATCTTACAAGGAGCAAAAAAATGGCAATAGTGATTTTTTAAAGCAGGGGCTAACCTGGACAAGTAAGTACAGATATCTATAGAAGGATTTAAGAGATTAAAGACTCACCAAGGCTTGAAGGATTAAAAAAGAGAAAATTGATTGTGCTACTCCCCACACAGAGCAGGAACAAACTTGGAACAATGAGAGTGAGGAAGCTGGAGCTGAGAAGTGAGAACAAATCCTTGGGAGATGAAGAAAGGAAACAGGATCAACAGTGGCTGAACTCTGAATGGGGTGTGTAGTGCAGAAACACGGAAGGCAGCAAGCAGATTTTAATAGGAACAGGAATATAAATTAGTTTTCATCATGGTGGGTTTGAAGTGCCACTGGAATATTCATACACAGATGTCCCACTGACATTTGGACGGTTGGGAATGAGGTTCAAAAGAGAGGTGAGAGTTACAGATTGGTTTTGGGGAGTATTCTGGAGGTGATAATTGAAGCCATGCAAGTGAATAGGGCTTCCAAGGGAGAATGAAGAAAATGACATAGAAAAATGTAAGATGTGATGTGGCCAAATGTAATCGTTATAACACTTTAATGGACATGTCCTAAAATATTTTGTGATTTAAGTGTTAAGCTGTATGTTTTCCAAATAAGTAATTTGTGAGGGCATAAAATATAGCCACTAAATTCTTTGGTAGTTTCAAAAGGGAAATGTGACAGACACTGAAGCTTTATTCTTATGAGAACACAGGAAATGATAAGAAATACTTCCTGGGGCCAGGGATTTAGCTCAGTGGTTCCACCACCTGCCTTGCAAGTGCAAGGACCAGAGTTCAATCCCTGGTACCAAAAAGAAAAAAGAAGTACTTCCTGGGCTTCAGACAGAGCTGGGTTTGAATTAATGTTCTTATGTTACCTAGTCAGCTTCTGTCTGCTTCTTGCTAGCAGACTCTTAACTGTTATATGATTCCCGCTCCTGTGTTGCTGAATACCTTCTAGGAGCACAGGAATTGCTGCCTAGGAAAACAAGATAACATATGGCTCCTCAAGGTTAACACACAGCCTCTGTAGTGTGTGGAACTGAGGCCTGGCTCGGGGTGAAGATCTTAGATTTACAAAAGTTGTTAATTTATATAAACTTGGAAGCTTCTCAGAGACCAAGTCCTAGACAAAGGGACAGGTGGCACATTGCAGAATTAACCCAAGGTTAGGGACAGTATAAAAGAGGTGTAAAAAAAGTGAGGAGCAGGATTGACAAACATGTGCACACAGGTATAACAAAAGACTCCAAAAGAAGCAGGGATATGGGTAAAAACTTGGGAGAAGTTAAGTGAACAGTGAGGTGTGAGGATTGTACAAAATAAGAGAGACAAGCAGTGGAGCAATTGGGACAATGCTGAAATGCAGAGCTGGAGGTCTCCAGGAGGTGGAAAGGGGTGTGGTAAGAGTGAGAATATGGTGGATAATGTTTGGGTTTTTGAAGTAGCAGCAGGGATGTTAGAGTTTATATCCACACACCCCCACACACATCTCACTTGCCCATAGGTGGGGCCTTTGGGAGGTGACTGGAACATGGGGGTGTGATATTCATCAGTGGATTAGGCCATTGATGAGTTTACAGCTATATGTTATATTGGAAGGGAAAGCCTGGTGGGAGGAGGTGGTCACCAGGGGCGTGGCCTGGAAGGGTCTATGTCCCTCCTCCTCCCTTGATCCCTCCCTGCTCTCATGCCCAAGCTGTTCCTCTTTTTTGATGCCCCTCTGCCCTGTGCCACCCTGCCTTGGAGCCAGCCGACTGTGGACTGAAACCTCTACAAACTGGGAGCCAAAACAAACCCTTCCTGCTTTAAATTGTGGGTGTCAGGTATGGTGTCCCAGCAATGAGAAAGTAACTAAAGCACAAGGTTCGAGCAGATGAGTGAGTGGCTGAAATGGGATGGTCAGGGAAGGTTTAGTAACTGGGAGACTAGGTGATAATTGGGTCATGCAACATGAATACTGAAGTGTATTAGCTGAGAATGAAGGGAGACTATATTTCAGGCTCCAAAAACTTCAATACTAAAGGGGGTGACCAGGAGCAGACGACAGAGAGACACAGCTCCCAAAGACAAGGAGGCACACGGAGTCAAGGGGGGCAAGACTTTAACCAAGGTGGAAGACCAATGCCTAGAAGTGGTCATGAGGTGGCAGAGGCCAGCGCCCCCTCCTCCTGTTATAGCAGCGGGCTCTGGGGCTCTGGAGGAGTGGGCTGTCTCCTCCTGGATGCCTGTGGAAGACGCAGCATCCTCAGGTTATGGTCAGGTTTCCTCAGGGCAGGAGGCAAGGAGATCATTTTCTGAATTATTAATGAAGAAGCAAACATTTTGAGCAGGCCATGGACAGGCTGCAGGTGAGAGCTGAAAGGAGGAGAAAAGCAGACTTAGAAAAGCCAGGGCATGAAGGCAGGAGAGGCAGGAGAGAAGAGAAAGTGGGCAGGATTCAGGCTGGGGGAGGCATGCTGTCTCAGCGCCGTGACATTGCCTGTAGAATCGGGACACACCTCACCCTCTCTGGGAGTGGGTAACGGCTGGGTGAGTCTGGTGAAAGATTTGCCAGGGCTGCGTTAGGGTAACTGCCACTAGGGTGTTCACGAGAGGAGCCCAGGGACTAGTCAGGAAGTACCAGTGATGAGCATAAGGACACTGACTTTGTGGACTGCACGTACATATTCCACGTTTTTCCTACAATAAACTGAAACGGTCACTATCCGAGCATTGATTAAAAGGAGTTTTATTTGCATTAATTTTCCTACGGCTCGTGGGCACTCCTTGCTCCTTCCCATGCTAATCTTGAGGCTCTGCATCTTTCTGAGTGATGTGGCACAGATGTCCACACACTGTAGTGAAAAGGAAATGGTTTCCTTAGCAACAATAACCACACAAAAGCCAACAGAATTTTCTCTGCTATTCATGTGATGTTGGAGCAGTTTAAGGGATCCAAACAGTAGGAAAGAATAATGAACATCTGATTGGATCTTACTGCAATGGAGGGACGTAGAGTGAATGTAAAAAAGGCACCTGCTATTTATAAACAATGGTGGAGTGATACACTGGCATTATGGTTCATTTTATTTTTCTCAGTAAAACAGGTAAAATCATATTACGTCTGGTTAAGTGGAGTGAAAGATATTTCCTTAAGACACTTTCATTATCACTGGAAGCAGACAATCATAAGCAAATACATTTTTGAGTCATTACAAGATAACGTTCTTGGCAACAATGGCATGTGTGCTAGACAGAGTGTTTTTGAAGACAGATTTTTTTGTCATTGTGCAAAGAGAACTTCCATGAATTTATTGTTCCTAACCATATGCCCTAGAAAGAATGCATGGAATTTTGTCTCTTCAAGTTTTTGCTATGGGGCCAGGGATTTAGCTAAGTGGTTCCAACGCCTGCCTCGCAAGCGCAAGGTCCCGAGTTCGACCCCCAGAACCAAAAAAAAAAAGACTTTTGCTATCAAATTGTTTCTTGATAGTTTTCCATGTTGGCAGTTTGAAAATGAAGTTTGAATTCATCAAAATTATGTGAAAAATGAAATGATGTGTGAAAATACATTCATTTTGCTTCCACCTCTCTCTGTGAATTTTTTCTTTTTTACAATGAATGGTGTTTTGATTGAAATATTCTTGCCAGGAAGTTTACCTACTAACAACATGGTAAGAATGGTAATAAAGAACTAAAGAAAACTTACAAAGATGTGCAGTAGGATAAATTGGTGGGAATGATTACGAAGTCTCTTAAAAAATCTCATCATCCTGGGCCCAGGGATTTAGCTCAGTGGTTCTGCCACCTGCCTAGCAAGCGCAAGGTCCTGAGTTCGACCCCTGTCTCATCTTTTGCTGAGAAATGCTGGTGTCACGATACAGTAGGGCTGAACAGCTTTCGGAATCTGGCATAGGTGTTCAGATGATTGTGAGATGTGCACCATGGCTACGGGCGCAGGGGCGCCTGCTCCTGGCTGCTTGAGGGACGGCTCCCTGGAGACCAGGCCTCACACCTTCCTGGGTCTGGCCACTGACAATTTGCAGAGCTCCCCAAGCATTTAGCTATTAGGTTTATGATGCAAAACAACACTGACTCTAGGATTATGAGTTCTGGGAAACCAGGAGCATGAAAAACGAAAGGCTAGAACCACTCAAGAGACAGGAAATGACCCAGAGCCCTGGCTCCAAATAATAATTAACTCGGTGCCAAATGACCCCAGTCATCCATGGCCATATTTTAAGTCCCCAGGCAGAAGAGTTCTCTCAGAAGCAATTCGAAGGGCTTTGCCAAACTCTGCTGGCAGAAGCTCTGGGTGCCCCTTCAAAGACACAATGCCCATTTCTCACCCACATCCCACCTTTCAAATCCAAATCCTCAGCGCACCCTTGTCCAGCCTGTTCTCCTCTGTCAGAGGTTATGTAAAGGTGATGCAGCTCCCAGGGTTACTGATAAAGTAGTGAGCAGTTCTGGACCCAAAGAAACCCACAGATTTTTATCACAAATATGGTGTGTGCATCTGCAAACAAGAAGTCGGTAAGACTCCTCGAAGTTTGATAGAGTTTGGGGCTTAAATTAAACAGGGTGAAGTCAAAGTAACATTTGACTACATGGGCTTTAAAAAATTAATAGCACTTGTGTCAGGCAGAACACGATCAATTTTATGACACAAAGGGGAAACTGTAAATTTTCAAATTTGGCAGGTACGAGGGACATATCCCCACTGGAAGGTCACAGAAGCAGGGCTGGAGGAGGAAGCCCTGAGGAAGCTAGCTGCACACTCCATGCTGACTTGACCCTGCCCCAGGGCATGGAGAGCAGCTCGGGCTTATTCGCCCCAGCATTTTAATATTAGAGCATGAATTTAATTTAATCTGAGGTCTCAGAGCAGCACTGAAAGTCAATGCTTCCCATCTCACCTACATTAAAACAGAAGGAAAACATTTCTTTTTGGAACAAATTTCATCCTGACAAACACAGGGAAATTTGTGATGAGGCAAAGCATCTTAATTCTGCCCAGCAGCCCCCTGTCAGTGCTGGCACAGTTTCAGTCAGGTAAAGTGTGAAGCTCTTTGCAAGTAAATTTACTAATTTTGGGGGCTGGAGATTTAGCTCAGTGGTTCTGGAGCCTGCCTCGCAAGTGCAAGGTCCCAAGTTTGATCCTTGGTACCAAAAAAAATTAATTTTTTTTTTACTGTCATATGGTTTTTAATGTATGAAATTAGGAGATAAGAGTTTTTCTTGTCCACAAAAGCCTGTTACCTCCTCTTATAAATGTGATTAGAAAGTGATCTCAAAGTACTCTGTATACACAATCTTAAATATTTGCAGTTGAATCTGTAAAATCACTGTTTCTGGAGTCAGTTAGGTTTCATTTCAATTTGAACTCCACTGCAAAACCCAGGGATATGTTAACTCATCCCTTTTACCCTCTTTCCTTCAGCCATAAAATGGTTACAGAATACTTAACTTGCAGCATTGTTTTAATAACTAAATTTTAAAAAGTAAATGTTAGATGTCCAAAAATGTCTACTATCTCACACTGAGTACTTAATAAATATTTGTCTAGGCTTTCTCCAAATATTTATTTTTGTTTTATATCACATCACTAAAACACATGTCACTGATAATCTACTTGGTTCTAGTCCTACAGGACTCTGAGTGACAGAAGCACCATTTAATGTTTTCCCATTTTAAATTAAGAATATTTGAGAATGACAAATTCGTTTACTTCTCCGCCCAAAGAGCATTTACAAAGCAGCGAGGGCCCTAAAACAGCCATGGTTTTACCACTGCAGGCGTCCAAGTACGCGCCCCATCACTAAACTGCCTGGGCCTCGGTTTCGTCGTCTATAAAATGAGGATGGTGCCGGCTCCGCTCACCGTGGAACCACTGGGCAAGTGACGCATCCAGGGTGTCACGAGGCTGAATAAGAGCTTACACTGGGGCTGCTCCTTCAGACCCAGGCAAGTTCACAGGCAGAGTCGCGGAGGGCTCCCCGGATGGCCACCCTGGGAATCGGAAGCTGTTGCTTTGCCTCTAGCTTGCTGCGCACAGAGCCAAGTGAGCAAAGGCAGCTCAGGGAAGGCTGAGGGGTAAGGTCCAGTTTTCTCGGACCTACAAGGCGAAAGAGAGAGGGGCTGGAGCAGGAGGAGTCCAGGAGGTCTTGGGCATCTGAGAATTGTACTCTGGGGAGATGCTGAGAACAGGCACGGAGGCTGGCAGTGGGATGGTGCGAAGGAAAGCAGGACGGAAGGGCTGACCCTCACCCGGCCGATGATAACGTCCACTGCAGGGAGCGGGCTGACAGGTTTTCGGTCCTCTGACTGAGGGGACCACGCTACTACCAACAGAAATAGTGAAAGAAAGGAGGAAGACAACAAAAGATGAGTGGATCAATCCCAGGGGCACATCCAGAGGCCAGGGGAAGGCAGGGCCCTGAAGAGCAAGGTACGACAGGAGCAGCTACGCTACCCCACCTGTGACGCCAGGGCCACTTAAACGTCCACCAGATAACATATTCTTACCACTTTCAAAAGAATTTTCACCCCCACCACTGATTTTCAAATAGCACTTTTGTTTATTGACAACCAGTGACTTGTGAAACTATCATTTACAGCAGTGAGACCTAGAAAGACTCATGCAGTCAGCCTGGAATCCTTACAATCCAGCCCGATGCCTAGCCCACAGGCAGCTTCACTGTACTCCTCGCTCAAACTTTCTGTCCTAGGTATGGAATGTAACCAGCTCTTCTTCCGAGCTCACTGCTTCCTCTTACAATATGAGGTCTAAAAAGGTCTATTAATGTCACACATACAGCTGATAATATTATTGCAATAAAACTGATACAAAATATGGGAAGAACATAATTGACAAAAACATAGAGGTCTGTCCAGGACTTCTCTTTTCATTCTAATAGTCTAAGCAATTAACTTCTTTGAAGTAGATTCTAGTCTATAGGCATCCTTGATATTTGAGCTTTTATTTGCTTTTATTTTTTGTCTGTTTCCCTTTTTATTTACCATTGCACAAGAAAGCAACTATAGATCAGGCTCTTGAAAATGAGCCCAAATGGAGTTCCATTATTCCAGGCAGTTTTGTGAATGCCTCACAAAAAGAGATGTAGCTAGGACCTCTGAATCCTTTGAAAGGTTCAGTAAACAACAAAGAGCCTCCCAGTGTACCCACAATCATCTACAGCACAGGATAAATGAGTAGGATAAGTTCTTTTCTCTGCCTCACAGAAATTTCTGGTTTAATTGATAGCTTGTATAGCAACCAAGACATACAGGTGTAAGGAAACGAAACCAGAGAAAATCAATGCTCTAATGAGGTTGTACCCACCTTTGCGGATGGTCCTGATGCACACTCCTGCCCTCTCCCTACTCAATTAGAGGACCCTGCAGCTGCCTGTTTCTCCTCAATCACCAGTTTCTCTCTCTTTATCGCACTATTTCACCGATACTCTCACACGCCAGACTCTCTCCAATCATTAAAACAAAAACCAAACTATTTTCCTTCCCACATCTAGCAAATACACAGTGTTCTGCTTTCCTTACAGTAACACTCTTAAAGAGTAGCTCAGCCTTAGCTTTCTCTAATTTATCTCTTCAGGTCATTTCTGGAACCCACAATAATCAGGTGCTTCCCCCCTGTTTATGGAGACATAGATATTGTGAATCCCGGCATGCTCCCCCAGTCTTCCTCTTAGTTGAATGGTGAGCAGCCCTGAGAACACTGATGTCTTCTCTTCTGAAAATACTTTCTCCCTTAATTTCTGCAAACTCACACACTCCTGCTCCTCTTCCTACTTCATTCATCACTCCTTTCTGATCTGTTCTGGGTTTCTTTTCCTCTCCCGAGACTCTAAACGAGGACTAAGGACTGGTCCCCTATGCCACGTCTCTCTATACCATGTCCTACATGAAGCCATTGAGGCTCACAGCTTTCAATGCCATCTACAACTCCCAGCTTCCCAGGCCCCGTCCCCAGCTCTGAACTCCAGATGCAGATATCTGTGGTCACAGTTCTGTGTGCTCATGATGTCTCACAGACATCTCAAGCCCTGACTGATCACTGCCTCTGCCTTCCCCTTCTGCAGCCTGGACATCCTGCAGTTTTCCTCCTCACTAAATAGCTGCTCTTAACTATGACTCAATCAAGCCCCAGACACTGGAGTCAGCTTTGATTTTTCTGTTTTTCTCTTACTCCTCACATCCAATTTATTAGAATTGTGTCATTATATTTGGAAATCTATCCTGACCATGACCACTCCTCACCTATTCCCCACCCACCCTACTGAACCGAGTTGACCACAAGGGTTTCCTCACCAAACTCCTTGCTTCTTCGCCTTTCTCCATGCCCCACTCTATCTCCAGGGAGAAACAGGAGCGATCCTCCTAAAACCCTGCACACTACAAATACACCCAACTTTAATTTGCCAGTTATACTCGACTGAAGCTGGAAACTGGGGCAGAATGGGAGTCAGAGCATGTCACTCCTCTGTACAAACTCCACAGCCCCCCAGAGTGGTCCCTACCCAGTGCTCTCTCGCCCTTCCCGCTCTAGCCAGCTACTTTTTCCTCCCGTCTCCAGGCCCTTCCCCTCGCTCACGATGACTTGACCCTGTGACTTCTCCCAGGTATCTGCCCTGCCATCCTTCACTCTCTTCAGGACTTTGCTTAGATGTCTCCTTAGCAGAGAAGGCTTCCCTGACCAGATGCCTCCACCATAGTACATGACCCTACTGCACGCAAGTGTGCACACTTATACTCCCAAGCACACCCTCGCTATTTGCCTATTCTCTTCACAGCCCTTATCCCTGCCTTGCATTTTTATTTCCCATCCATCCATCCATCCATCCATCCAGTGTGCTACTTCTATCTTTTATCCCCAAATAATACAAATGTTGGAGACCAGAGACTTTTCCTCTTCTATTCACTCATATACTCCCAAGGGCCAAGAGCATGATTAACTAAGGGAACCAATCCATAGATAACCCTTAGATCACATCTTCTCATGTTTCAGTTAGGCAGTGTGCGTGCCCACCCCACTCCACCCCACACCAGTGAAGCCATTCTTAGTCTTAATCTACATGTTGAATGCCTAGGTGTATGGGACATCAGATTGTGTGGGTGCATCCCTCCGTTTGTGTGTAGATTTGTTTATTTACTTTTTGGCAGTGCTGGTGACCAAACCCAGGGCAAGCAGTGCTGTGCCACACCCACTGAGCTATTTAATTCATACCCAATAATATTTGCATTTTAAGACATCAATTTTCTGGGCAAAATGAAATCTAAAAACTCAAAATCATTCTGATAACAATATAAAAAAATTTATCTAAAATTTGTATTCATTTTTACTACTTAGTTACTAGTTTAACTCATTTATTATTTTTATCTACACAAAAATTTCAGTCATTTAGTGTACAGTTTGATGAATTTTCACAAAACACTGAAGGATGTAGCATTTTACTGGCATCCCACTATTTTCCTGATGCAGTCACTATGTCCTGCCCAATGAATGTCACTGACATTCTGATTTCTACCACCATAGATTACTTTTGTCTTTTTTTGTTTTAAACTTCACCGAAATGGAATTATACAGTTTATATTCTTTTTACTTGGGTTTTTTTTTTAACAGTTTTTTTTTTTTTAGATTCTTCTATGTTTTTGTGGGTAAAACACGTTAATTGTTCTCATAGTGTTTCATGATATGGATAGCTCACATTTTATAAATTCTTGAATCAATGAATATTTCAAAATTATTAAGAATAGTCTATGGCTGTGCCTTCTCCTGTGCATGTATTTTGATGGATAGAGATGTATATTCTAACAGGGTAGAAAGTATAGCTTTCTTACAGGATAGACCTATGTTATTCAACATTAGGAGGTATTGCCAAACAATTTTTCAGAGTTAGTACAATTTGTGCTTATTTGTAATTAACTGTCATTCAATTCACTAAAATCTTGACTTTGCTACTTGTAAGTTAGTAGATTGAGTTCTGAGATCTACAAATGTCTGCTGAGCAGGGACAGGTACAAGGGGTGGCTACACTCACAGCACTGCGATAGGAACAGGGTGTGGTAGAGGAAACCTTTCTCCCTCACAGCGTGTCCTGCAGGATTACAGTGCTGTGGGACACATTGTAACTAGTGCTCAGCAAGAGTATCTGCTCAATAATAACCAGAAATACCCATAGTCCTTAAAGGCTGTCCTGCCTCAAGCCCTGGCAACATACACAATACAGCAAAGTGCTTTGTTCCAGATAATTTATGTTCTTTGTTTCTTTGTTTTAACTTCATTCACCTTTGAATTTCTTTTCTATTGTTCTGTGGTCTAAATTCATTTACAAATTCAGTTTCTGTGATGGTTCTTAGTTCTTGTCATTCTAAGTCTAGCTGTAACAAGTTAATATTGAACACTTTAAAAAATAAAGTATTCTGAACCCAAAGCAAAATTACTTAAGATTGCACATATTTAAGTGCGAATGAATAAAATTGCTCAAGTTTTTACCATGTATTCATTTATAGGCTAGTTTTACAATCAGTGTTATCTCCTTGAAATAAAATGCTCTCTATATGGTGATTTAGTTTAAATAAACTTGTTACCTGGTGGTTTTTGGAAATCACTTTCCAATGTGTAAATAATAGATAAAAAAGCCGCCTAAGTTTCCTGTGGAGGTAGCATAACAATTGGGAAAGGGAATAATCTAATAAGATGTGATCTCCAGATCTAATTTTTATCATTAATACAAGAGTGACTTCGAGAATGGGCCCTTTCTGGCTCCTGCTCTCAGTTAAGTTGAATTTAATGTAATATACTTTGGAATGAATATTGGATTTCAATAAAGAATATTTGGGGAATTTGAAACCCAGAGAGCAAGGACAGCATCCAAATTTATGATGGCTCAAAGATGCTTGAAATACCAATTTATGCCAGATCAAATACCATTTAAATGGTTTCTGGACTACTGGGAAAAGTGTTCATCGAACATCTTATATTTGCAAAGTGCTTTCAGTCATTTTTAAGTCATGTTGGATAAAGTGTGGAAAATTCAGCTGACAAGGACAGCTCAAGATGACAACCAACATCCAAGAGTTATTCTTATGTGTTTCATTTGATCGTGGAAATTGTAGTAACAAAGAACAAGGTAAAGAAAGGAAGACAAGAAAGAATAAAGAGTGAAGGAAAATGTATGTGGGAAAGCCAGGATTATAACTCTTGATAGTGGAATTCCAGTTTGTGCTTTGTCTAAACGGTTAGCCTCTACCTTCAAACATCTGGTGGCAAAAACAAGGCTGCTTTGGAAAGCTTCATAACTTCATTTGTTTTACATTTTGGGGAAGATGGCTGGGTTTGTATTTGTGTTTGTGTTTGTGAGAGGGAGAACTGTGGTCATGTTTGTCACCTGGTACAGAGTTCACGAACAGAAGCAAATTTTTCTTGAAAGCTTTTGAGAACCAAATTGTCTGTGAACAGAGGTATTACTGTAAATATATATATATATATATATATATGTGTACACATATATGCATATGTATGTGTGTGTGCGTGTGTATTACTTTCTTTTGGTTAGTAAAGTTATTTTCTAATTTGTTATCTGATTTCTCCCTTGTTCTAGGACTCATTTTCCACATTTTGGGAAATAACCCCAACTCTATCTCACCCCTATTCTCATACCCTTAAGAAACTTTGCTCTAAAATGTTCGATTCCAATGGATCCTTCTTATTCTGAAGCTAATGCTTCTTTTATATGACATTAATTACTGTGCTTGTTAAAATTTTTTAAAGCCCTGCATTTGTTCATAATTTGTTTGAGTTCTTTTCTGGATTTGTATCTTGGGCTCTGTCTTTCAGGTCTGAGCCTTCATCCAGTGTATGATGACCCCTGGGCTTCTGAATTTCAAATTAGATTAGGAAAACCTTGGTTCCAAGACCTGTGTGAATGGCCAGGGTCAGGGTCTGATGGTTTGCACCGTCCACTGCTTGGGGGGGGTGCAGGGTCAAATATCTGGAGCAATTTTTCTTTTCCTTACTCCTCCAGTTTCCAACAAAACACTTTCAATTCTGGTTATAGGCGTCCTGGCGCCTGGGCCGATTTGTAGTCTTTTCTTTAGTCCTCCTATGCTTAATCTGGCAGCGAGCCCTGCCTTTTGCTACACCTGTTGTCACCAGGCCCTAGTTTCTCCATTGAGATTTCTCTAGCAAATAATCATCAGAGATGTGGCTACATTAGGGAAGAAAGAAAAGTCGTTGATGGGCTCTCTGTGGTAGGGCTGGTGGGCTGGCGTCAAGTGATCCGCTCTTTCAACTATTGTCAACTTCTGAGTCTCAGTTTCACCCCAGCTTGGAAGCACCCATCCCTGGGGCTTCCAGTCCCTCTGACTCTCCAGGAAGCTGACAAGGTGGTTAGGCTGACTGTCCTAACTGGCACTCCTTACCACAGGCTTTCACGTTACTATCTTTTTTGCTCCTGACAATCAGATACACTCCTCCATCCACTTTGCTGATTCTGAAAACGCGAAGACTTCCCCAGTCTTGTGCTATTTTCTTTTTCTATATTGTGAGTTTGTATTTCCCCACTTACATGGTCATTTCAGTGATGTCTGAAAGGGAAGGAGAGATTAAAGGCACATGGTCACTGCATCAGATTAACTGCAAGGCTTTTATTTTTCATACAGGGAGAAATGCCACTGATATGGCCGAATTGTAACTGAGTAAGCTACTTACTGCTGGACTCAGTGGACACATAGTCCTGTCCCTGCACTGGGAAAATACTGGAGTCCATCATGAAGCAACCACTGGAGTTTCCTGAGTAGAAAGCATTCTGGTCCAATGTGAATTTCTTCTAAAATAAAATTACAGTCCTTTCCATAAACAGGAAGAGATAAATGAGATTTACAATAAAGTTTTCAGAGATATATGATTATAGGAAGGTATGAAACTGAATTTTAAATACAGTGCTAAGCACTAGTAAGGTGAATGGTAATCAATTAAAACAATCAGCTTTAGTAGATGTATTAAGTGGTATCTTTTAAAAATGTTCAAGTTTATGCTTAAATCCCACTTTCTCTATAATGTTACTTCACTGGCTTTTTAGCCAGAAATCACCTCACCCTCTTTCTATAAACATGTTATCTATTCCTATAATTTCTAGTGTTTTCCATTTTGGTGCAGGAAAAATGAATAACCATTAGATCCCTCTCCACCAATAAAAGTAGCAGCACAGGGTGGCCATTTTTCGGCATAGTACAGATACTAAACAAAATTTTTAAATCTCACAAAACAATAATCAGCACTCACTATTATGTGTTTAAAAAGAGGTCCTGGGTTGGGGATATAGTTCTTTGGTAGAGCATTCGCCCAGCATGTGTGAGGCCCTGGGTTTGATTCATATACCATGAAGAAATAAAAGAAAAGAAAAGAGAAGAGAAGAGAAGAGAAGAGAAGAGAAAGAGGGAGTTACTACCTCGAACAATTGACAAACATAATAAATAATCAAGTATCAGATTATAGCCTAGAGTATAAAATAGATACCCATGAGTCCACACTGATATAAATGATGGAGTAAAAACAAATGAGGGGGGATAGGCAAATGAAAGATTTCATATAATTTATGTAGCTCTCACTCCCTCAAGGAGAGGAAGCCTAACTCCTGGTCCCTTAAGGGTGAGGTGCACATGCTGACTTTCTTTCAAAGCCTACAGTAAGGGAAACATTTTGCAGTTAAGATGCCAGCAAACCCCACTCACCCATGTAACCAAGCCTGGCATCGATAGTGACAGCCACGTTGACCTTAGAGACCTCTGATGTGAAGTGATGAGAACCTCACTTCACCTCCAAAGCCCAAAGCCCAGTCCAGCTAGGAGAACAACACACACACAAATCCAATTCATAGCCACTCTACAAAATACCCAATCAGCACTATTCCAAATTGTCAGCCTTCAAAAATAAGGAGTTGGAGAAACTGACACAGTCTAAGGAGACATAATAATTAAATGTAATGGGGCTTCCTGGGTGGGAAATGTGAATTAACTATGGAATTTAGTTAATCACAAGGTATAAACATAGGTTCATTAATTATAACAAATGTACCATTCTCACGTAAGATCATAGGCAGAAAAACTGGATGCACGTATACATGAACTCTATCTTTGTAAATTTCTAAAAGTAAATATACATTTATTCTAGAATAAAAGGTTCACATAAAAACTACCATAACGGTAGAATGAAGGCACTCTTTAAATTCAGAAGGGAGTAATTTATGGAAAACAAAAAGCCACAACAGGGTAGATCTTTTCAAGAATCCAGAGGAGTTAACTGGTTTGGGGACACACTGGTCTCTACTATTCTAAGTTACTCTTGTGTGAGTTTGTTTTGACATCCAAAACTGCTCCTTCCTTGAGGAACTTACAAATAAAGGAGTTTTATGCTCAATTTAGTGTTTTTGATACTTCTCTCTGGCCTAAGAGAAGGACGCCTCAAAGTATGGTGCCTGGTATGCTTCATACTTTGGACTGAAGGAGACTGAGCCAACTCTCCCTGCCCTTCTCCTGCTCTTCTTTGTCCAACTCTCTTCTGTCCCTAAGGTGTGTCATAAGAGACCAGAATTCCTGTCCCCCACAGTGGGTCACAGAAATCAGAGGTCCTCTGCCAAAAGGAGGCCATCAAGTCTAGAAGGGCTACTCTCTGATCCACCTCTCTGGAAGCCGATCATAAGACCATCATGCTAGAGAGGTCCTGACCATGTATGCAGAAGAATCCGACAGAGAAGCCAAGAAGAATCTGACAAACAGCCCTCCTTAAGGTCCCTTCTATTTATTACCATCAAATCATACATACCTTCTTCGTCTGTTACCATTTGGGTTTAGATGTCCCCCCAAAGCCTCATGTAGTCAGAGGTGGCTGAATATAGAGTGTGTCATGCTGCAATTCAGGGTGTGTGATACCAGTACACTGATTGGTGTGGCACCGCCCTAATCCCAGCAGTCCGGATAAGATAAAGGGGGCAGAAAGATGCTGTTAAGGTCCCTTGTGGCTTTGGTAACTTTGGTCTGTAATGAACTGGTTCTCCTCCGCCATGTGCCACCCTGCCTTGGAGCCAGCTGATTATGGACTGAAGGAAGCCTCCACAAACTGTGCGCTAATAAATCTTCCTCCTTTAACTTTGGGTGTTGGGTATTTTGTCTCAGCAATGAGAGAAAAATAACTAAGACATCATCCAATCACATTTCCTCACAACTTCCTACTTTTTTAAAAATCAGATTTCCTATAAAAATACACCATTTTTCCCTGAGTCTTCGGGTCTTCATTTCTGAAGACTCTCACATCACATAAATTTAGTTAAATTTTTGTTATGCTTTTCTCTTTTAATCTTTTTGCTTTTGTTACTTCTTTGTCTTAAGGACCTTGCAGTGGATGAAGAAAAGATGTTACTTTTCTCCTTATACTTAACGCTTTGCTTCCACATATTGGGTTCTTAAGAAATGAGTTATTTTCTATGTAATTTATTTGCATTATTTTATCCAATTAAATAGGAAAGATAAACAAAATATACTGACTGAATTTAGATATTCCTAATTTTGTGGAAAACAATATTCAAAATAACTGATGTGATAAAAATGATTAAACGGTAAAAATGATTCTAAAACATGTGAAGCCTGGAAATATGCAAGGTCATAGCTCTGTCTAGCACAAAAATAACAGCAAACAAGCTTGTGCTCTTAGAGGAACATAAGGTTAAAATGAGATGGTCGTGTATTATTGTTATAGATTAGAAATAGGCAATATCATACAAGGTTGAAATTTTGAGAAAAAGTATTTTTAGTTTCCTTGGTATTTTTACTTTTTTATCTTGTTGTTTAAATGATCTATTCTGATCATATAATTTCCCCTAATTAGGAGAATGAAGTTCAATTTTAAAAAGAAAATAAATTTTATTACAAAGTAAGTTTAACTTGATATTACTTGGGAGATTTACATTCTTGTCTTAGGTTTCATTAAAACAACTGGTTACTGATTGTGTATAAATGACACAAAATTGCATTCAATCGTATTCTCTACATTTGTATACTTTTATTGGTTTTCATTTTAAGTAGAGAAAATTTGGATGTAAGTGTATTTCTCTGGATAGTCAAAAAACATGATTAAAAAAGTCAAAATCCATAAATCTCCATAAATTTCAAGAAAGAGGATCTTAAGAACATAAGATGCTGTGGAAGAAAAGCATTTATTGTTTGTTTAATGAGAAAGGGTACTTTGAAGATTAAAATGTGCATATAATAAAGATACATATTATATATATAACATAAAGCAAATGGAAATCACATAACCGCATTAATATACACATTATTTCTGTAGATGGGGCAAATGGATGCATAAAGGGGAAAAAAGAATAAATAAATAAAAGTATAAAATACAAAAGATCAATAAAAAAGGAGAGGGGGAAAGAGGAGGAAGATTTCTTTTCAAGGGGCGACACAAAGGAAGGGGGCCGAGAAGGGAGGGAGAGCTCCTCTGGAGATGGTAAATTGAATGCAGAGTCTCCCTCTCCTCTCTGGAGCTCCAGGACATTAACACCTCTTATTCCTCCACTTGAAATGCTAATAAGCTCATTAGCCACTGCTCTGGGTCTCAGGCAGGGAGGAGAGCATCCTCTCTCACAGTGGACTTGATGTCTGAACAAAACTAAGCAACAAGCCCCAGTCCTCAGCAACCTCTCCGTTTCACTCAACACCCCCGCCCTTCGTGGGCCATTTCGTGTTTGGCTTCCTGGAGGCTTTTCTGTTTCATGTGCAGGTTCCAGTGCCTGGAAAGATTCTCCACAGGGCTCCAGAACCAGCCTCTGCTCACACAGCAAGTAGCTTTCCAATCTGCCTGAAGACTACAGGCTCCATAAGACAGTGGCAATGGGATCTGATTCACAGTGATGTCCTCAGTCATGGATAGGACATGGTGGCACAGAGGTGCAAAGCAGGAAGGAGTGACAAGATGCATGGATGGACTAATAGTGCAGGAGACTGGGACACACCTGCCTACTTAAGTAGGTCACTGGATCACTGAACTGAAGGCAATTCAGAAACAGATGCAGCAAACCTCTCTGCCCTTCCTCTCACTGCATGAAAGCAAGACATAGGCAGTGGTGGCGAACCTATGGCACGCATACCACAGTGGGCTGTTTGTATCATTGGAAGCTCTGAAAGGTTCGCCATCACTGGCATAGATTCACAACAACAACAAACATCCTGCCTCCCCTTCCTCCCAGCAGAACAAAAGTTAGAGTGAAGAAAACTTTACACCATATGGGCCTGGAGACAGCACCCAAAGAATTCAATATTGTACACACGCATATAATTAGACCTGCAAAAGAACGAACAAATGGAATGGACATAGATATTCCCAATAGCATAATTTACAAAAGATCATTTAGCATGAAACATCTTGGAGTAACATTTTCTTGTCAAGTAATACAATGAAGTGTATGTGTGTTGATGTATGTGTGGTTGTGTATCGGGATGATGCATAAAAATTAAAATTTAAAATTTGGAATCAATATATTAGGAGATTAGAAAAATGTATGTTACCTTAAAAATGTCTTACAATCTAGCACAATATAATCATGCACACACTTAGGAAAGGGCTGGAAATGGATTAAATAATAAATCAGAGGGATTATGATTACGGGCTTTTGCTGTTCCAGTCTCTAAATAGGATAGGTGGTTCTTCTAAACAAAACAATGGCTTACAGTTGTTTTCAAACCATGTAGAATGACCCACAAATGCTGTCTGACAATTATTTTCAATTGATGAGTATAATCCCATCTGGGCAAACGACCAGGACATAATAACGGGGACCAAAATACCCCATCCCAACTGGGGCACAAGTAGGGTTTAGGGCACCAAATTTTGGCCTAATCCATAGATACAGTATTGAGTGTGATTTAACATCCTCACAATCCTTCAAGGCCATGTAGGAAAAAACCTGAACTAATCTGGCAAATGATTCTCAAAGCATTCTTCAGAAATCTCAAGTGGAGGAATCTTGATCAAACAGTCCATTCTGTTCATGAAGACTGAAAGACTGTTTTTTCTGTCAAACATATGGAAACAAAATTTAGTCATTCTTTTTTCCTTTTTAAAATTTTTTTTGTTTTTGAGATAGAGTCTCGCTATGTAGCACAAGCTGGTCTTGAATTCATGAACCTCCTGCCTCAGCCTTCCTGTTGCTTGGCTGATAGACATGCACCACTACACCCAGCTTACATTATTCATTCTTAGTTTGGAATTATTTTGAATCAAAACCATAAAAATCTTCAGTCCGGCCTGTCTGGATGGGCTGAGTAGACAAACACACATCCAGCACCCTTCCCCATGCCAAGAAGGAAGGGTGAAGATGACAACAATTCACTCCCAGCTCCAATAAGACAGTAAGATTCCTAATCTGATGTTGAATCGATAATTTAGTTGTCAGTTACAGCCTTTGGAGTTGTAATGGCGGATGACTAGGGATGCACAATTTCAACTTCTTTTCAGTACAATCCTCAAGGAAACACTAGTGGGATATAGTCACGCCAGTGGGAAAAACTTGATAGAGGGTGAAGCTTGTTGCGAGTCCCGAGAAATATCCACGAGGTCATGAGGCAGAGCTGCAGGCCCTTGATGTGGGTGGGAAGATGGGTACAAGGCTGCCTCAAGGGGACCTGGCCTTCTACTGAAGCAAGCAGATGAAGCTCTTGCCTCTCCCCCATCAGCAAAGGAGCTGCTCTCTGATACCACCAGGGCCATTGTGCCCAAATACATGAGCGACACCAGCGCCATCCATTTCCTTGCTCATCCCCATGAGGTCCTGGTCTGTCTTTCAGTAGTAAGACAGCACCTGGGGCTGTGTAGAGATGCACATCCGGATGCAGCCAGGGTGGAGGCTTTCAAACCGGAGCGGAAGGCGGAAAGGAGAACAACTCTGTAAGAGCGGTCACATTTCACCTAGTACTTTTTCAAGAGAAAAATCATGAGCTAGTTGAAAAACGCGGTAGTGAAGATCTACCCCCCCACCCCCCGCCCCATATTTACATGATTTGGGATGTAGGAGAAAAGAAATCTTTCCCACTTCTAGTTTCACATCTGGGTCCTCAACAACAAAGAGATTAAAAAGAGAAAATCTTTATTTGCGTCTTCACTGTTTTCAGATGCTAAGGTGCCGTAGTTTTGAGTGGTGTATCCTAAACCCTGTCGGGTAGCTTTCCCACTCTGTCTGGCAAAGGAAACCGATTTGTAAAACAGGCTTGGCTAGAGAAATGTGGCCAGCAAGTGTGTGGCCAGCAACCAGTGTTCAGGAGTAAGGTCTGGGAGGATTCTAAGAGCAATTGGGAAGGGGAGAACCGAAGCATTTCCGGTACACAAACAGGGTGTCTGCAGGTACAATACCTCTCCCCACAGAGCGGAAGTCCCCACCACGGGGGGTCTGTAGAACGGCTGTGCAGGGCAGAAGAGGGGGGCTGTGAAGCTGGGAACAGGGGCAAAGCAAAAGCCACCTTGGAAATGGAAGGTGGACAGGAGTGACACATGCCTCTCATCATTGTGATCCTGAGTCTGACTGGTAAGGGTTTCCCAAGCAACCGTCTACCGCTTTCCCCGACGGCCGAAGGGATGCATCTGTGGATTCTGAGCCACAGGTTAGGCATGGTGAGTGCCATGACGAACCCTGGAAAGAGAACCACTCAGCGAGAAACACAGGCCTTAGACCTGAGCAAGAAATAAGCTTTTCCTGGGTTACCATTTATTTCCTTAACACTAGGTTTTCAAGACACATTAGTCATGGCAACTAGCATTATGTTATCTGTAATAGTAACAAAGATTCCTTGGGGGAAAAGGGCTAGTCATATAGTTAGGTTTCAGGAGATGAATAGAAGAAATCAACCCACCTCCCTGAATACACTAGAGAGATCTGTTTCTGAATAGGACCCTGCTGTGAGCTTACTGGGGCTTGAACATATCACTTAAAATCTAGGCTCCTCAGTTTCCTTATTTGTTAAACAAAGTATATCACACTACTCTTAAGTAGTTAGCTGCTGCTTAGCTTTTTCCAGATCTAAAATGCTGTACTTCTTTTATTGTAAGTTAAAAACTCAAAGTTAATGTCAGCTACCACTCAACAGTTAAGAAGTACTAAGTATAGAGAAAGAACAGGGACTATTAATTAATGACCCACCTCGAGATGACTTGCTAAAAACTTTATAAGAGAACACACATGAAATAGAACGCAGGATAAATACAAGCCCCTACCCAGTCCCAAAGTTATCCTGAGAACATCAGTAGCTGGTATGATGCTGCATTACTACCATCCCAGCACTTGAGAAAGATCAAGGCCAGCCTAAGGTACGTAGCAAGGCCCTGTCTCAAAAACAAAAGCAAATACAAAGTCCTTTAAAAAAATAAACAAAACAAAAATTCTCCCCCAAATCTATCAGTAAGCTGGAAACACATCTCCTTGAAAGGGTCCATGAGGAAACAGTGCAGAGAACAAGGTCAGATTGAAGTTAAATACAGCAAAAAGGAACAGAATGTCTAAAAGTACTGACGGAATCCCCTAGGGAGGAATTGCAGGTAAAGCCCTCCCTCCATTCCGCTGTAATTAGAATCAGTAATGCACTGGGCAGTATTGGAGAGAGCAACTGCAGACTTGCAGGGAAGAGTGAGATGATAACCTAAAGGTCATTTTCATTTCTATTGTCTCTGTTAATTGAGTCCTCATGATGGACAATTTGCAGGAAGCCAAGTGGAGACAACTCCCCCTGCTCCACAGAGCTCACGTGCTCTTAGGGAATAAATCACACCAGCTTCTAACTAGAAGAAGTCACCAGCACAACCCTACGCTATGGCGCCTACATAACCCATGTGTGATGCAAGAAAAGCAAAGCAAAACCTATCAACAACAAATAACATGTAAACCTGGAGTCCTCCATCAGTCAAACAGCTCTGAGATAAGCTCAGCTCCAAGGGATATTTGGTTCCTTTGAAAAGAGGTTTTTAATGACAGCAGGAGTTGACCTGAAGAAAGGGGCGTGGAACTGACAGATGCCGGGCTGGGGGGTGGGGGTGGGAGTGGGGTGAAGGAGAATGTGACTCCCCACATAAAATTATGGGGTCCTAAGGTCCTTAGCATGCCACCAGGGCAGGGCACATGAGACAGACAGGTGGGGAAGACAGGAAGTGATGTCAATCTAATGCTGCTGTAATTTTGTAACTCGGGGATGGACACAGTCACAGAATGACTGCAGAGCCATGTCATCCAGCAAGTAGCAAGTAGCGGCCCTTTTCGAGTCCAAGTCCTGAGCTGAGCTTGGCAGGTGGGACCTCATGGTGAAGAAGTATCTGGGCTTTCGATGTCAGCCAGACTTGGCCTCAAGTCTTGATTCTGCCCCTAACTAGCTGTGTTAATGTTTAATGTTAATGGCTTAGCTGTTTAATGGTGAGTTACTTCGCCACTCAGTTTCTTTATCTGTAAAGTGGAGATAATGAGTCGGATGGCACAGGGTTTCTGTGGATTTAAATGAGACTGCAGCCTCAGACTGGCTTATCTATGCTGGGGCTGCTACAGGGCTCTACATACATTTGGAAGTGTCGGATGAAATGGGGAAGAAGTTACTCAGGAGACAGTCTTTGTGGAAGATATAGGAGTTTCCAGAAAAAGAACCAAGGGAGGAATTTCTTTGAGCTGGTAATAGTCTCAAAGTCAGGGAAAAGGAATGGTTTTGTGTACAGCTTGGTGTCTGCCACACTAATCGGCCATGGGCCAGCCCACTAGATTCATCTCCGCAACTTAGGGAGAGAGAAGGCTCTGTCTACAACCTGAAAGGATGCGCTAACCCTGTTAGACTCTGACACATGGCTCGCCTTTGACAACATAGCACTGGCACTGTGGGAGTCATCTTAAGGAGCATTGCTCAAATGGAAAAGCAATCTTTCTCTTCCCATCAGGCACTGACCATCAGACTTGGGAACCTGAAGTTTCAGTGCAGGGGGGTTCTATGCAGAGAACTGCAGTGCCCAATGGCTTCATGTAGATTATCACCCTAACATCATTTGGATCCAGAGAAGAGTGAGTCTGGGAAACCCACAGTGGAGATTAAGATAGTGTAGATGCTCCCTTTACCCTCTCCTTTCTTCCATTTTAGAGACAACCTGGACTCATACCATAGTGGTTCCATTATTAAACCCAGTCTGAATGCAGCGCACTGTACAACCTTGCTCAAGTTACTTAGCTTGTTAGTCAATTAGCAAAGTGGGAATAGAGTAACCTGCTTTACAGCCAAGATACTGCCTGCGCGGAGCAGCATCTTAACACCTGCCCTGAATGAGTATCCAGCAACACTTGTTTCCTTGTCTAGAAGTGACTGAAGAACTCTATGAGATGAACATCTCAGAACAGATGGGAAGGGACGCTGAGGAGCTAAGGAAAGGAGGAAAGACTATGGACTCACAGCACGAGTTCTAGCTAAGAGCTTTCTATTCCCCAACCCTTCCAAGAGTTCACTCCATCTTTTCAAGTAACCGTATCTGACATTCTGATTAACATTTTGTACGTGAGGAAGCAAAGGCTTAAGGTTTGGAAAGAGGTAAATTCTAGTTCAGGCCATAAGCAGACCAAACTAGTGCCAACAGTCCACGACACTCGCCTTTCCTGGGCTGTTTCTATTTCTTTCACTGTGATAAAATAAACACAATATAACATTTAATGATATAACTTGAAGCACGCAATTCAGTGACATTAAGGGCATTCCCACTGCGGTGCAGCTGTCACCTCCACGCCTCTCCAGAGACTTTCTTCTGTCCAAACTGGAACTCCAGGCCCCACAAGTACCAATGCCCCTTTCTCCGTCCCCATCTGCCCGGAAGTAATGGTTCTATATTCCATCTGCGTGTATTTGACTATCACGGTGGGTGATATAAGCAGATTCCTAGAGTACTTGTTGTCACTGCTTCTCCATGCTGGAGTACATAGCAGAATCTCCTTCCGTCTTAAGGCAGAAAAACTCGCCAGTGCATGTATCTACCGCCTTTGGTTTATCTCTACATCCATCATAGACACTGGGTTGCTTCCAGTGCTATCTGTGAATAATGTTCCCATGACATGGGTGTACAAATATTTCTTTGAGTACCTGATTCTTTTGGATATATACCAAGAAACATAATTACTAGATTGTATGGTAGTTCTATTTTTAATTTTTTGAAGAGATACCATACTCTTTCCCTTAGCAGCTGTACCATTTTATACTGCTCCTAGAAGGGCACAGGTATTCCAATTTCTCTACATCCTCACCAACACTTAAGTGTTTTCTCTTTTTGTTTCTGTTTTGATAATAGCCATCCTAATGGGTGTTCCCGCTAAGAGCTTTGACCAGTGCCTAACGAGGAAGGATGGAAGCTACAAAACAATAATGGAGCACCTATAGGTCTGTTATTTGCAAATTGCTTGCTATATTTAAGTTAACTAAGTCATCTAATTGCAGTTCATTTAAAAATGTGGTTCATTTCTTCCTACCTAGGGTTTAATTGTCTGTAGATATCCAGTTAATGGTATCAATTTCAGTTACTGTTTTTTTAAAAAAGCATCTCTTATAGATATATTTTTGGATTGCATTTATAAGCAGAATTGAACAACTTTATAAAATCCAACTGAGTTTTCAGGGGGTCAGCTCAACCAGTAGATTCAACTCCATCTGATTACACTTTATTTCCTGGTGTCGTGTGTCATTCTCTGTATTTGGTCTGGATTTTATTTGTAGGTGGTCAATACTTGGCAGTCACATGAAAGAACCTTCTCCAACCTCAAAATCTAAGGAAATGGTAAATTCGAGGCTGTTTTCCTAACAAATATGATACCTCCTCTTACAGAGTCAAAGGTCCAGAATTTACAATCTTGGTCTATAAAAGTGAAAAGCTGCATATTAAAATGGATGTTTGTTGGATTGGTTGCACGTGAACCAGAGAATAGAGTGAAACCTGCCTGATAATGGCACAGTCCAGGGCTCCAGCTTGTACAGGTTGTGTGTGAGTCTGAGTCTGGTCAAGGAATCTCTGTACAACTTTTTAGAAAAATGTTATCTAGGGAATATAATGCTTTTTACGCAGTGATGAACTAAAGCATTGCCAAGAACATCTAATATTAGGGGCCTCTCAGAATTGGTGCTTGCTTAACCACTTAACAGTTTTCATTTTTTTCTTTTTTGAGACAGGGTCTTGCCATGTAGTCCAGGCTGGCTTTGAACATACTACGTAGCCCTGGCTGGCCTTGAACTCGCAGTGATCCTCCTGGCTCAGCCTCCCAAGTGCTGGGATTACAGGCGTGCGCCACCACACTCAGCACCACTTAACAGCACGATGTTTGTTTACGTACTGAGTATCCTGAGTCTTTGATTCTTGGATTGAATAAATTTGAAATGGTCATCTTTATAATTCCTGCTACATTATCTTATAAAAATTAATGAAAAATATGCAATTTTTGGTCATCCTGCGTTTAAATAAGTGGACTGGTAAGTGGTTAAAGCTGGTCTCTTTCTTCTCCCAATCCTGCACATACTTACCATCTTTGCTATGTGCCAATTTCACCAAGGAACATTCTATCTCAATTACTATATTTCCTCCTTGTTCATTTTCTTTGGCACAGAAAAACTGAATGCTTAACTTCAAAGTATGAATTGGGGTGTGTGTGTGTTTGTGTGTGTGTGTGTGTGTGTGTATGGGTTTTTCCCTAAGGAGTGAATTTAATTTAATTAACAACTTCAAAACCCCTTGAGTGATTGAGATGTCACAAGTTGGGGTGTGTGTGTGTGTGTGTGTGTGTGTGTGTGTGTGTGTGTGTATGTGTTGGGGACAGCTGGCAGGAGGCAGAGGCAAGCAGCATCTGGGCAGTGCCTCGAGAGGGGAGGGCTGAGTCAGCCCGGGCAGCCCGCATCACCAGGCCTGTTCCTGTCTCCTTGGGAAACGCTCCTTGATTGAGGACAGTGACTGGGCCCCGAAACAGGAAAGCCTCTTACTCATGGCTCCAGGTGTCGGCCAAAGGGCAGCATTGGTGTGCCAGCTACGAACACACTTGGCTTTTGAACAGCCACATTTACAAGCCAGAGCTGACAGGAGGAATTTGCCACCATAACCAAGCATTTTCCACTTGTCACAGCATTCTCTTTTAAGTGGCAAGTTTTCCCCAGGACACCTGAAATGTGATTTGAGTTAGAAGCGGCTGGTTAAAAAGACAGGCCTGAGAAGCACCCCAGAATTCACCTGGAACGAGGTCCTCACTTGACAAATAGTGACAGTGAGGCTGAAGGAGACAAATGACTTGCCGGATGTCGGGAGTGAGTCAGCAGCAATTCCAGCTGTCTGAGTCCTAGGACAGGCCTCCTCCCGGGAGGCCACACTGGGGACTTCCGAAAGCAGATTTCCACGTGATTTATACCAAAAGGAACTGCTGCTGTTCCCAGGGGCCACACCCATTCCTTGGCAATTTCACAGTTCTCCCAAAGGGTTCAGAAACACACCCTTACGAATTCGAATTCACCAAACAGAGTCTATCATCATTGAAAAGATGTTTCACACTTACAACACTGTTCTTATCCAAACATCTGATGTAAATGAACTCACGAAAGCCCCCAGGAGGAAGTCATTTCTATGCCTTACAGATGAAGTGAACCCACACAGAGCAGCAAAGCAGCCCCTCCAGAATATGCATAGTTGACTGTGATTACCTCGGGATTTAGATCCAGCAGGACTGGCTTCCTGTGTGTGGTAGGAGGTCTGCCCAAGAGAACGGAGACACAGGACACCAAGTGCTACCTATATTTGATGTTTCATGTGCCACTTACAGTACCTGGGGTGGGGTGCATATTAGATTCTCTGCAGCTGCAGCATTCTCCAAGAGATAAGCATTCCTGGAGTACTTTAAGTACAGGTCTATAATATGGAAAGAGCAATCCAGCTTAAGTAAAACTGAGCAGTTACTTCAAGTCAGGTAAAACAAACAGGCTATTATTTCATAAATGACATTTTAATTACCACCAGGAGGCCATTAAAAACACAGCCTGGCAGTTTGCTTGGCTCCTTTTGGAAAGATAATATTGACAAACTGCTCTGCAGTTGCAGTTTGGAAAACAGTATAAATTGAGATCAGTCATAAAACACACATTCGCTGTGTGCCCTAAAGCCATGATGAACAATTTGAAGAGAGAAGACAAAGTTGAAATGATGTGTTCCTTTCTTAGAGAGAGAGCAGTTTTGCAGGGAGACTGTTGTATCCGTAAATGTATGACTTCTGTGAATTGCTTGATGTGTTCAGCATAGTAATGTGAAGGCTGGAGGGTGCTGCTCTGGAACGCCCATTCTCACCCTTCTTCTCGCAGATGTCCTCATGGCGCCTCACAGAGCAGCTGGACTCTGGGGGTGGCCGAGGTCTCCTCAGGGGTGACTGGCACAGCTCCAAGAATTTGAGTCACACAAATTCCAAGGTGTCTTCCCTCGGGAATCACAGGACATTAAGGAAGTTTCTCTGAATTTAGCTTTAATCTAAAAATCAAAGTTCCTGTTGCTCATGATTGTTGGTTTCCTTCCCATTGAAGCCAGGGCAAATGCTTTTTTAATCAATGATGTTCTCATCTCTCTAGACACCACAGGAAATATCAAGCCACTTACCTTCATCTCCTGCCTCTAGGAAACACGTCTTGTATGGGTCCCCTTGGTTACTAAGCCAAAGGGGAAAAGCTATGGTGACTGATTCCATTATAGGTTAATCCTGCAAAATAAAGAAAATTCTCCAGCTATTCCTTATGGGCAATCCAATTTATATTTCTTTTCCTAGAGTAGTCGCAAAGGTAGGGATGTTGATGGGATCTAGGGATTGCTTGCATCTCTAGGGAAAAATGAATATAAAGGGTATTTAGATCTACCCTAGCCAAATAGCACTTCTGTCTTTTCTTTATGAGACCCTCTCCTCCCTGAGTTTGCTCTTTCTATGCATGAACTTGTTTCTTCAATAAATATTATTAGGGAGTAGTATATGTGTGTAGATTCCTCTAATCTCCAAATAGATTATGGTCTAGCGAAGAAATAAACTGTGTATATAAAAGAGTAGAATTCAAGGGGGAAGAAATGAATAGAGCACACAAAATGCTCCAGGAGGTTCTCCCAAGACCTCAGGAGAGGACATCAATGCTACTTCATGAAGGTACGTTGAGTGTGCTGGTTTGTTTTCTCTCCTGCCTGCAACAGACCTCACTTAAAAAAGTATTAAAAAGATTTAGAAAGGTTTTAACTGATGGCAATAAAGAGAACAAAAGTGTGTAAAGAGATGCTAAAATTGGGGAAAGAGAAACGGACGAAGTGATGGCTCACGGAGCCTCACCCAGCACAGACACAATGTATGAAAAGGGGCTGTGAGAAAGCAGAATGGGTGGCGGTCCCTCTGCTGGACAGAACCCAGAGGTGCAGGACTCGGAAGACCGCGGGAATGGGGTCAGGATGGTACGAAGCTGGCAGTAGAGCCCTCCTGTCCAAGTAGCCTGCAGCCAAGACGCAAATAAGCAGGCCTCCCTGGTGGCGCTCAGCAAGGTCACGCAGGTCATGGAGCTCGTGTGAATCTCTTTTAACGCAAGCATTTGGGACTTGAAACAGTCAAGCTGGCTCCCCACCCGCTTTCCCTAAAGTGAGGCCATTCGTGTGTGCTCAAGATCACAGTCCATGTCTCTGCAGCTTCATCCCTAAATATAAACAGGCTGTGAAGCGCCAGCCTTCTCCTCAGTCGGCAGGAGACATGACCCGGGCTCGGCATCTCTGAATCCAGAATGGAAGCAAACGGTGCTGGCACTGGGGGGAGCAGAAGCACTTTTCACACAATGGCATTTGAAAAACTCAAGTTCTTCTTCTGTAGTCCTCAAACTTCCCTACCTCCATGGGACTAAAATTTGTCCAAGGTCGAAAGACTTGTTCTTACTTCAGTTATTATAGCTTTAGAGCAGTGATGGCGAACCTTTGAGAGACCAAATGCTTGAACCGCATCCAAACCCCACTTATTTATCACAGAGTGCCAACACTGCAATTAGACCCACACGCTGGGCTCTGGGAGGTGCTTGGGTGATGCTGGGGGACTTGGCTCTCCTGTGGACAGAGGGATCTGCATGCCTGGCACACCATGTGTGCCATAGCTTCGCCACCCCTGCTTCAGAGGAAGTGTGTTACAGCCAGGTCTCTGGATTTTCAGCCTTGGCCAGCCACTCTTAGTAAAGATATAAGTTCTCCATTTTAACTCCCCAAGATGTCATCAGATTCAAGGGTTTGGGGTGAGTGGTTATTTAGAAAATGCATTTTTACCATGTTCCAAATGTTTGGTAGCTCCTGGCGTACTCTACTGTGGAGGAGTGTGCACACTTAGTCAATAGCCCTTTTTTTAATATGCATATATCCCCCTCCACATTCAATCCCCCTCAGCGCTCGTAGGAACTCTGAACTCCCCCACTGACTCGCAGGATGAACTCTGGAGCTCAGGCATAAGCAAATCATTTTTTTAGATAATGTCCTTGGATTCTACAATTTAATTCCTACTCTCTGCTACTCCGTGCTATTTAATTTGGCTAGAGTCTTTGGACAATATTTTGCATAATTTTCCTCTACCAACTTGGTACCGCGCTCTTGGAGTCAGAGTAAAAACAAATTATCTTAATGTGAAACTATATATAACCTGTGGAAAGGCAAATATTTAATTGTGCTTGAATTTAAAGTAGTATTTGATTTCAGTATAAAATTAGGTTCAAGAAATTGTACTGTTTTCTGAAATTATCTTTCTTTTTAAACTATCGATGCTGAGATTTCTGTTTACTCTCATCTAACAAGTTCAATTACGGCTTTTAAAACAGCAAAGCACCTGTATTTTGCACTCTGCTACCAATGTGACTGAAGAATAAGTTGCAGAGATCTTAATATTGACTGTATGTTTGACCTAGAATACTGTACAAAAATTCATTTTATTTGTATGCTGTTTTTCTCAAAAGAAAACTATACATAGAGTTCAGGAATAAATCAGCTCCACTGTTAGTTAGAATAAGAATTAGCTTCATTTTATTTACTGTATAGCACCAGAATTCACTAGGGAATAAGAAATGTGAACAGAAAGGTCTCTGGTGAGGGGCTGGGGAATCCAGAATGTGGGGGAGCAGAGGATGCCTCAGGCGGGCCGAGTGTGTTGGCAGACTTCCAAGTGCGGGAACAGGAGGTCAGAGAGCTTTTCCCCAGTACTCTCCTAACACAGAGGACTTAAACACCAGAGTATTTTTATGATTTGGTTCCCCTTTAGTGTACTGTGGACTGAGATCTTAAAATATGCATAAATGAGGATCAAAGTTAAGAATTTTCTCTAGGAGGATATAAATTTCACAAGGATAAAAAATTTGGTCTTGTTCACTACTGAACCCTCACTTCTTAGATAAAAATGATTGCTTAAAAAATAAGTGCAGAGTGGACCCTTGACTTATGAACTCAATTCATTCCCAAGGGCTGGTTGTAAGTCAAGTTGGTCAACTGCCTTCAAAGTCTCTCTCTCCTGTTCAATTTTAGGCCACACTTTATTCCAGGCAGATCTCAATGTCCTGAGAGAGACAGAGGCCCAGGACTTCTCACTTAACCAGGAAAGGATGTTGTCATGTTCCTTCCAGAACTCTTTAAGGGTTAAATCTGTATCTGAGACCATCTGGAAGCACAAATGGCCAACATTTGGGTTGAAACTCAAGACTCTGGTCATAAGTTAAAACTAAAATTTCTATCTTAACCCAAACCCAAGTTATTCATCTGTCAGGCTGGTTGAAACTTGAGGGTCCACTGTATTAAGAAAGAAGAAAGGAAGAAAGGAAGGAACGAAGGAAGGAAGCAAGGAAGCAAGCAAGCAAGCAAACGAGAGAGGGAAAGAAAAGGACGAATGGAAGGAGGACTGGAAAGACACTATACCAGAGGATTAAAGTATTTGGTGCCTAGAGGAGTGTATGTCTTTTTTATTTAGTTTTGGCTGTCAGCTCAGTGGTAGATGCTGGGGATACAAGAAGAAGAACTTCAGTCCTCAGGCTCCAGGATCTTCCATTTTGGAACAAACTCTATGTGGCATGGGCTTTTTCAAGGAGGTGGACTTAAATACTTAGAGAATGGAGCAAAAGAAGCTTGTAGAGTCAGAAATGGGCAAAACTGGAAATAAAATCCCAGTTTTCAGATTGTGAGTCCTCTGTTCTTTACATGGACGCTCTCTCTATTCATTAGGTTCACCTAGGCAGGAAGACTCTTGGTGTTATGAATTTTGACTCTCAAGTGCTCTACGTTTTAAATCAATAGGACAGGTGATATCTGAGGAGCATGCCTTTTAGAGAGTTAGGGATTCGGACAGCCCACTGAAGATGATAATGAAGCAGCATCCTTCTTCCTTCCATGACTGTCGGCCAGATGTCACCACAGAGCTCTGGCTTTGACCCAGTGTCCTGTGGAGCCATGATTCCTGGCTATGCACCACAACCATGTCAGGGATGGTTCTATCCCGTAACAAGGGAATTAGCCAGGGTGGAGTATGAGGGGGTCACCAGGGAGCCGCAGAGCCTATTTTAATTAATCTGTGTGCCAGACTGAAATCTGGGTGTCTAACAGTATGTTGGACATGTGCATATTTATTTCCTCTCTGTTGAAGGCCGGGGTGGGGGTGGAGAACTGCCATACTGGAAAAATGCCTATTTTAGGATACCATAAAGGTTAGAGGAAAAACTACTTTAAGAAGGAATTTCCCCTAAGTTACTAATAGAAAGCTGGTAACCCAGACAGACATAACTGAAAGACAAGAGAGGAAGGAGAGAGAGTTTCTCTTTAAATATTTTTTAATCCAAAAATTTTATTTAATGGCACTAAATAATTCCTGGGCATACTCTAGGTTGAGAAAAATATTTTTGTTTAGTATTAAGATGTGTACTCAGGTTATTTGGCAAATGAAAGATTTTTGTAACAATTCCTTATATAAAACTAGTAGATTAAGTGTAAATGTCAGAGGTGTCATGAATAATTTTAGATTTGGCTCCCAATGCCACTGAGTTCTGAATAACTTGAAATACAGACATAGGCATAATGTAGCTAAGAAAGTCCATATTCAGAAAGCTAAAAAATTCTAGTTTGTTTTTTTTTTAACTCACAGGATGTCACTGAAAGGACTAAGCCAATGAAACAAAAAAGAGAAATAAAAGGAAAGGCAAGGATCATCCATACATTATTAGATGGATTAAATATTGGTAGACTCTTGAGCTACACCAAGAGTCTCATACTTCTCACTTTTATCTAATCAGGAATGCACTTGACCTTGGATAACTTGGTCTCTTAATGGTTAAATTGACATTTATTGCAGTAGATTTGAGAACTAAACTATTAAAATATCAGGGTATTTTGGTTCTGCTTGACTATATCTTTAAAAGGCTTCTTCTAGAACTTTTACTGCAGTATTTCTAGAATCCTTGTGATATGTGACACACTCTTTTTTCCACTCCCAGGGTCATTCATTTGGTAGAATTTGTGTAAGTCTATTTAATAATAAAAAAGGTGCATCACATTTTTCATTTTATAATCACTATATTGACATTACCACAGTGTGAAAATAGTATATCCTAAAAACTGTTACTAAATATTGAATTATTTTGGATTTAACTACCTTCCTGGAATTGTCTTCATAGAGGAATGGTTCTGTCTTAACTAAATCCGCTCATGTATGAAAGTAAAATTAATGCACCATATATTTGTTGAATCCCTTTTATAGGTAAGGTATCATAATGAGCTGTAGGGTTATCATGACAAACGTAATCAATGGGATTGTCTGGAGGCCATGGGAAGAGAGTGTAGTAAGACATGAAGAATGCAATGAGAGGCATCAGGGATAGGCAGCTCTGAGAAGATGTTGGGCTCCATGAGGAAAAGAGTTACTCCGAGAGAGGAAGATGCTAAAGGGGAGATGAATCCAGGTGGATGGAACGCTGAGTTACGAGAGGACCTGACCAATTCAGGGAAATGTGGTAAATTAAATACAGGATCTGAAGAGAAAGGCATGGAGAAGAGGAGATGGCACCACAAAGGTAGTGGGATAAACTTTATTAACAGAATTGAACTTTATTCTTAAGGTTTGGTGAAGCCTTGAAAGATTTTTGAGTGAGGTTGTGAACTGCTTGGATCAATACTGAGAGATCCATGGGGGTTTCCCTGGGAGAAGATCAGAGAAACCAGTCAGGAGGTGTTGCTTTTGATTTGGACAAAGAGAATCAAAGTACCAGACCTGCCAGGTTAGTGTGTGGTTATTTGGAGGATAGAGAAACAAGATCAAAGTTGATAAGCTTGATTCAGGCTCAAGAAACTACACATAAATCTTGGAGACTGGTCAGAATCCCAGGAGGAGTCAGGAAGGATATAATGAACTAGCTTCAAACATTTTCAAGTGAATGCTTACGGGAGAAGTCAGAAAGCCATGGTATTCATGGATTTGGATCTGAGAGATTTGGGCCCGAAATGTAGACTGTGTATAATTATGCATGAAACTTTGTAAGTGGCAACTTTATATTTGAATAAGACTAAAATCTATATGAATAAAAATATCAATGCTTGGAATTGATGGAGTCATATGGCATCCACATGATTGTTTGTAATATACACAAAATCCAACTTCCTACCTTTTCCTTATCCACTACTACTTTTGTAAATTTCAAAAACATATTTTTACCTTCATTAAAATTCTTTCTACATCTTGTATAAAGATGTGTTAAGAAGGTTGACTTCCTATCAAGTGTTCTTACTATAAGAACAATACAGTGGACCCTTGAGTTACGACCAGCCTCACATGCAAACAAATTGGGTAACAACTGGAAAGTCAGTTTTAACTTATGGCCAAAGTCTTGAGTTACAACCCAAATGCTGGCCCTTGTGCAATTGTAAACAAAGACTCACAAAGAAAAGCATATGTAAGTGAATGTAAGCATCAGTCTTAGCCCAGATGCCTGTGTCTGTGGACATGATTTTGTTCAGTGCTTTATATAATTGCTAAAATTACTGCTATCAAAATGGCCCTAAAAAGCAAGAAAAGAAGCTAAGGAAGGAAGTGAACGTAAAGAAAGCCATGACAATCAAAAAGAAGGAAATTGGGGAGAAATATGAGAGTGAAGATCATGTGACTGATCTTGCTAACATGTACAGCATGTTGAAATCCACCATCTCAACAATTTTACAGAGAAAAGATTTGTAGAAGGAAGCTAGTGTTACTAGAGGTGTTATTCAAATTACTAAGTCATGACCAACAGTCTTAAATGAGGTAGAAAGGCTCTTATTAGTGTGGATAAATGAAAGGCAGATAGCAGGTTATAGCCTGAGTCTATAATTTGTGAAAAAGCTATGGCTATAAATGCAGATCTCGTAAGGGATAATCCATCAATGAGTGATAATGGTGAAACATTTTGTGCCAGGAAGGAGTGGTTACACAATATGAAAGTGAAACTGGGGTTCATAGCGTAACCAGGCATGGGGAAGCAGCAGCCAGTGCTGATAAAAGGGCTGCTGAAAATTACATACACCACTTCAAAATGATGACGCAAAGAAATGACTTTTACTCTCATCAGGTTTTCAAGTGTGATGAAACTGGCCTTTTCTCGAAGAAAATGCCCAGGAGAACATACACTATCCAGAAAGAGAAGAAAATTCCAGGCCACAAGCCTATGTAGGATAGGCTAACCTTATTGCTGTGCCAATGCAAGTGGTGACCTCAAGATAAAGCCTCTCTTGGTTTATCACTTTGAGACTCATGGAGTGTTCAGACAACATACAGTCATGAAGAATAAGATAGGGGTCATGTGGAGATCTAATGCAAAAGCCTGGGTATCAAGAGTACTTTTTCTTGAGTGGATCAGGGAGGCTTTCTGTCCTACTGTTAAGAAACATCTAGAGGACTAAGGTTTACCATTCAAGGCTCTCATCATGGACAATGCTCCTGCTCACCCATGAGGAAGAACTGGCTGAAATAATTCCCATAGCTCTCAGTGGAGTTCCTCCCACCTAATGCAACTCCTCTACTGCAACCTATGGAGCAGCAGGTTATAGCTAACTTTAAGAAGATATAAACCAAGGAACTGCTCCTGAACTGCTTCCAGATGGTCTCAGATACAGATTTAACCCTTAAAGAGTTCTGGAAGGAACATGACAACATCCTTTCCTGTGTGGGGTTAATTGAGAAATCCTGGGCCAGTGTCTCTCTCAGGATACTGAGATCTGCCTAGAAGAAAGTGTGGTGACCTCAATTTATACAGGAGAAAACTTTGAAGCCTGTGTAGAGGAGCCAAGCCTTCAATTGATGATCCTGCAGTTGATGACACTGTCACTGTAGCAGAGTACAGGGCTGGCAGGTAGACAGTGATGCTGAGGAACTGGTGGAGGAACACTCAGAGAAATTGTCTACAGAGAACTTCAACGACTTCTGGCTGAGCAGCAGAAAATGGCAGCTGAGGAGCTTTCTGAATAAGAGGGAGCATATCAACAATCAGTGCAGCAAAGTTCTTCTGAAATAAAGGAAATCCTGAAAAAATGGGCAGAGCTACAAACATTTGTAGAGAAGACACCTGGACAGAGAAAAAGCCAATCATTGCATTCTCTTGCTTAATGGTAATGTCATGTCATACCACAGAACGAGGTTACAGAAAAGACAGAAACAGATAACCTTACAACAGTTTTTAGTTCTGAAAAGGTTGAGACCTAGTGATCAGAAGTAAGTCCAAATGGGGTACAGACTCCCCCAAGGAGAGAAAGGACAGCACAGAGCCAGATTCCTGATGTTCTTTCGGAAGGGGACCGTCCTTTCGAACCACCACCTTCCATTTCGTCCTCCCTTCCTGCAAGCCGAAGATGTCAACTTGAATGGTGAGTACAGTCTGAAATTGTTGTTTCTGGTGAACTGGGTGCATTTTATAACTTTTTGGTGAATACATTAGGAAAATTATTGGTGTTTCTGGTAAATTACCCACAGTATACAACCCTTTTTATTATGAAAAGGTTAGTTAAGGGGTGCTTTGGGAGGTTTGAAACACCTTATGGGTATTTCTATTATTTTTTATGGGAAAATAGTCTTGAATTAAAACCAACTTAAGTTACAACCAGTCCTCATGAAAAAGTGAGTCCCTAAGTCAAGGGTCCACTGTACTAATTTTAAAAAGCCTTTCAGAATTTAGCCTGTGAAGTGTGCCACATCTGCTTTTCAGGACTTCCCTACGTTCACTTTTTAGAGCCTCCCTAACATTCCAGAACGTTCACTGTTTCCTCATTCATCTCACTCTTGAGTCTTTGTGACAAGCATCCAGATCCAAGAGCTAATGAGAAACGGAACGAATAAAGCAGGCAAGTCTGAACTAACACAAGGCTTTGATAAAGCCAGAAATACCGGCTTTCTAATGTTTGCACTGCCTTCAAAACAACACAATGAACTCTTCCATTCTACTCTTCCAGTGCACAAGGACACGTATCTGTAAAGTCAGTGGTAGTCATTTGGGACTTTGCCTTTGGAAACAACACGGTACCTGTCCTGACGGCCATCGGGTATTTATTTCCTGTTCCCAGGCCTCAGCTTCTCCTTTCATTTGCTACCTTGGCTCCTTCCTCAGGATGGTCTTGGATGGTGGCACACACTAGCCAGGCCATTCGTGCCTCCTGGGAGGGTAAGCCTGCACTGTTTGCTGCTCCCATCTGGGGTGCCACAGGCATCTTCTCTGAGCCCACAATTTCTTTCCTATGAGCTTCACACTCACACAGCACACACAGTTACCCACAGAACCGGAGCACTGGGACAGAAGCCTTTCAATAGCATGCTCACATGCCCAGCATGGCCGCTCACTCACTCATGCCTTGCAGCGAATCACGTAAAATGCTGTTCTTGGATTTTTCTTAGAAAAAGCAATGAAATAGGATATCATTTTGTCAATATCTCAGCAACTCCTCCAAGAAATATTATTATCTTAATCATTTAAGTTTACCCAGATAAATACATAGGTTATTAAATGCATTTTTATCCTCTACCTTGCCTCTGAAGCTCTACTACAATGGTAATAAGGAATTTCTTTAAAAAACAAATGAATAAAGAATAGAAAAACAGAAAGGAGAAAATAGCAGATCAAGGATGACAACATAATTTTAGAACAAAGAATATAAATGGAGGAGAGTTAACTAAATTGGCCAAAAATAAGAAGCAGAACACTAGCGCTAGCACAGAATTAACAAAAAATTTAAAATATACATATTGTATCCACGAGATAAAAACATAATGCTACACAAAAGAACAACCAACAGACTGAAGAAAGGGCATAAATGACTTGTACAGACTACCTTATGTATCTGTTAGGAAATACTCTCATTCACATTTTATAAAACTGTTAGTGCATAGTGAAACTTTGGCATACATAATTAGAAAATTCAGCAAATTGAAAACAGGCAATTATTAATTTATGGAGTAAAAGTATACATAAAACCATTTGTTGCAGGAGTGAATAATATCTACATAATCAAAGAAGCTATGAATATATTGAACAAAAATTGTTATTACTCATGAATGGAGGTGTGTGAGTATATCAACACAAGTCCTGAGTATTTATTAGACTAGAAATTAGATTGACAAAGTGTAACATCTATAATTGATATATCAATAAACAGTAGTATGAAGATATTTTAAAATGTGTAGTCACATATCAGAATGACTATTGCTAATGACATTGAAATAATTACCTTGAAGGAGACTGGGTTGGTGGCAGGTACAACAGGACACTCTTGTTATTAAATATAAATCTTTTTGTGCTACTTGACTTTTAAAAAATATCTCATATTCCTTTGTCAATATAAAAAGCAAAATCTATCTGGCAATACTTTATAGAAAGATGCAAGTCTAATTCTTGGATCTGACTCATCCCTCTCATATTTTAAAGTAAAGCAAATATGTATTTAAGTAAACTGTAAATATTCATTTTAATGGTCCCGAGGATTTGAAAACACAGGTCATTTGGCAGTCATTCTTAGTACTTTGTTATTGACAAGAATACACTTAGGACTTCTTTCTGAAATGCACCTTCTGAGAATCA